>NC_054553.1:19821000-20121000 GCF_017654505.1 Polyodon spathula
TTACAAAAATGTAATTATTGAATTGATTATCCAGTGTTTATATCCATGTATATAATGAGGAATGTAATCGATCGAAAAACGGATTTTTTTATTTAATCGTAGCAGCCCTCGTACACACCGATGATTGTACCCATATTTGGAGAGAAAAACACCCAGCCACTATGATTGTCGAATAATTAAAAAATGTTAATGATACGATTATCACAACTATTCATAATCACGATATATCGTTGTGACAGGATAGAGGGCAGAGACTAGGAGACAGTAAAACTGCAGTTAAAGCGCTGCTGCGCTGTTTTAATCAACAAAAATAAATCGAAAAGTCAAACAAAATACTGCTCACGGAGCCAAAAATAAAAGGTCAAACAAAAACTGTTCAGGCTGGGCTGAGCCTTACTGAACTTTGTAACACAAAACAAATTTAGCAACACAATAACATTCACCCCAAAATACCTCCACCAAACAAAGGCATTTCCCCCTTTTTTATAGCATGTGGCTGGAGCCTAATTATCAATTACTCAATTAGCTCCAGCCACATTCTCACATGTATTTTGGCAGGGATAGGAAATTAACTCCATCCCTGCCAACCACCACCAAATCACCACACAACAATATTTACAGACAAGGCCCTGCCACAATCGTACAATCAAAAAATGGTTTCATCCCTTTACAGAATGGCAGCTGGTGTTCGCAGCTATCACCTCATCAATAACAGAGTAGGGCTGCAGCAGGTAGACTCGTGCAGGGCGGTGTGACAGGCCAGCAGGATCAGCGGCAATTGAAGATCCCAATCCCCCTGGTGTTCACTGATGGCAATCTGCTGAAAAGAAATGGAAGAGAACCAAACTCCCTGCTTCCCTAGACCTCTTCAGCTCCCACCTTTCCTCCTTCTCCTCTACTCTCTCCTCTTGCGAAATGCACCGATTTCCAATCTATTATCCAATCCTTCACTAACAACCCCCCGAAACTATTCTCTACCTTCTCCTCCCTCCTCAACCCTCACCCCCCTTCTCCCTCCTCTAGCTGCTCCTCCTCTGATCTTTCTATCTCTATTCCTCTGGAATCTACCATGCTCTCTCTCCTTCTCAGCCAAGAACTTTGGAGTAACCCTGGACCCCTGCCTCTCCTACTCCCAGCACATCTCCACTCTAGAACGCACCTGCCGATTCTTCCTAAGCAACATACGAAGAATCCAACCCTTCCTCACCAACTACTCCACACAACTCCTTGTCCATTCCTTGGTAGTCTCCAACCTAGACTATTGCAACTCCCTCCTGGCCAGCCTCCCTGCGTCCACCACCTGTCGGCTACAGCTCATCCAGAACTCCGCTGCTCGTCTGGTGTTCTCTCTGCCTCACTTCTCCCACGCTCTTCCACTGCTCCTCTCGCTCCACTAGCTCTCAATCACAGCTTGGATCCAGTTCAAAACTCTTCTACTCACCTACCGATGCCTTGACCAGACTGCACCCAGCTACCTCCAGACCCTCATGTCTCCCTACACCCCCACCCGACCTCTCCGCTCCGCCTGCAGTAGAAAACTGCCTGTACCTCCACTACGCTCCCCTGCCTCCAGAGCCCGCTCCTTCTCCACCCTCGCCCCGCAGTGGTGGAATGACCTTTCTACGGATGTCAAGACTGCCCAGTCCCTGACCACCTTCCAGCGCCTCCTCAAGACACACCTCTTCAGACAACACCTGGAAAACTTGACTCTTCCCTTCTGGACAATATAGCACTCTGCCTTTAATGCACTAACTTGCACTTACCTGCTCCCTATTTTACTGTATTTAATCCTGCACTTAACCCAATCTGTAGTATTTTGTATTTCCCTTGCAGTCGTATCTAACCCTGATGTAACTATCAACACAGTTATCTGCTCTTGAACTGCCCCAATATCAAATTGTACTGTGTTTTGTATTTGCTCTTATTAGGACTGAAGTCATTGTATTTTGTATCTTGCTCTTAATTGTACTGTAATTCTTGATATGTTTGTATACAATTGTAAGTCACCCTGGGTAAGGGCAATGCTAAATAAATAAATAAATAAATAAATTATTATTATTATTATTATTATTATTATTATTATTATTATTATTATTATTTTATTATTATTTCAATATTGCGTAATTCATAATTATTCAATGCGTAAAACACCCAATAAGCAGATTATCTGGAGCGCTGGCGCTAACACAACTGTAACAAAAAGACAGTGATTCTTGGTGGTAAATCTTCCTCCTGACTTGTGAGGGCGCTAAGTAACGGTAACAGACTACTTGACCTGACTTTTCATTCCGAGGGTTAAAAGGAAGTCGGTCATGTAGAAAAGAGACAGAGCTTCTGTACACTAACTCATTGACCCGGAAGGGAAATAATATAACAGCCGCGGATTACAGGCGCGTCTGCAGTCGTTTACCAAGGGGTCATGAGTGACGGTATTGTGTTTTTGGGGTAATGAGTGATGGTAATGTGTTTTCCCTTATCAAGATCCCAAGAATGTTACATTACTAGAACTATATGGACCTGGTTAGTATTAAGAAGTAATGAATAGCTAAGATGTAGTGTAACCCATTGATACAAGGTACAAAGTAAAGAAAACCTTTGTCTCAAAAGGGGACTGATTTTAATTGGAATTCTAACCAAACAGGGATTTGACCCTTTTTTGTATACTGTCGTGCAAGGACATTGAATTCCCAGACTATTCTTTTTCAATTAAAATGAGAAAAAAAAAAAAAAAAAAAAATAGCTTTTGCTGAATGGAAAGTAGGAATGTCAATTAAATTCATGGAGTTTGTGCTTCACATAAAACGATGGAATCCAGAGATAGCAGGCAAGATGTATTTTCAGCACCTGTTATTCAAGGCCAGAGATTTGAGCTCAAATAATCTGTTCTACAGAAGCAGTGTACTGCAACAACATACACGAGTCCTGCAGGAAACAGAATTCAAAATTCTTCAAAAAAGAAAATATATAATACTGGTGAACAAGTGTGTCTAATACAAACAGCTCACAAAATTGTCAATTATCTATTGACACGGAAAAAGCCATAGAAGAGATGGGGACAATTTCACCCTCCAGGTGACCAGGCCAGTGCAACACTGTCTGAAAGCACTGATATCAAACAGAGACTTCTTTAACCAAGTGTAGCACCAGCTACCATGGTGTAATACCAGTACATGTATACAATGACTCTGGATCAAAACGGGAAATTTGTGTGTATATATATATAACAAATGCAAGTGCTCACCAGGTAAGGTTTATGGAATTAATTGCAATCGCTTTAAGCCAAATATTATGTTCATTGTTCAGTGTTTCTCATGTGAATTTTCGATACAAAAATAGGTCACTAATCATTGAGTTATCTGTGATATATTAACATATTAAACACTAAGCAGGCTTGCAGCAAATATTGAAAACCACATAACTTGTACTTTAAATGGTACATAAGGACCTTTTTATTTTATTGTGTTAAATGTTCCCATGTTATTGCTACAACTGTTTATGTAAGGTGTGTATATTGTTTTAATTAATTTTTTGAGCACTTTTTTAAACTTTTAAATTACGTTCCCTGCCTCAAGATGGCTTCCCATGTACTCGTATGGACCACTCAGAACTACATTTCCCATCATCCTCTTGCTCACATATGTCAGTTACATATGTGAGCCGGAGGATGATGGTAATGCCAGTACATGGGAAGCTATCCTGAGGCAGAGAATGCCATTTAAAAGTTTAAAAATGTGGTCTAAAAACAAAATGAAAACAATACACACCTTACATAAACAGTTGTAGCAACACATGGGAACATGTAACACAATAAATAAAAAGGTCCTTCTGTACCCTTTAAACTAGAAATGGGGGAACGGAGGATTTTAAAAGAAGGTCTACAAAATCTAATAAAGGTTATAGAATCAAATCCCTCCCGTTGCTCTGTGGTTGTTAATAAAACTCAAGGGGCTTGCTTAAATAATCTTATACTGCAACTCTATATAGTGGTCTCCCGGCATGCACCATAAACCAACTGCAACTAGTTCAGCCTTTCGAGATGTAAAAAATGTGCTCACATCACCCCCCCCGTCTTGCCCAGCTGCACTGGCTACCTGTAAAGTTCAGGATTATTTCCAAAACTCTCCTGATCACCTCAATGCCCTTCATCACACAGGTCCCAAGTACGTCCTCAACTTGCTAACTTGCTATGTCCCTGCCCGCAAGTGAGGTCCTCCGACTCTAGCCTGTTTGTAATCCGTCTCTAGCCTGTTTGTTATCCTAAGGCAAAAGGGCACCACACTTGGAGAACGCTCGTTGAGCTTCATGGCTCCGACTCTTTGGAACTCTCTCCCAGCTTTGGTGCGTGACGCTCCCACCGTCCCTCGCTTTAAATCAACTCTTAAGACACACCCGTTCTCTTTTGCTTTCCATGCTCTTTAAGCCTGATATCTGCTATCAGCTGCTGTGTTGATGATACTATTTCATGTATTACGTTACTATCATGTATTATGCACTTTCCACTGTATTTAGTGTATTATGCATTGTTTTTTTTTTAACTGTATATCTTGTATTATGCATAAAGTATTATGGATTTTCTTGTTGTACTGTGTCTTGTAAAGCACTTTGTGATGGTGGTCCACTATGAAAGGTGCTATATAAAATAAATATTGATTGATTGATTGATTATATGTATCCCTGTTTCATCAGTTCAAACCACTGCTGAACAATCACCTTATGTCTAACATGATTTAGTACTAGATCTTTATCCAATAAAGCTCCACTTATTATTGAGTCAATTAAAGATCATAAATCTTAAGAGAAACCTGGCTACATGCTGACAAAAGTATGTCACTGATAGAAGCATCTCCCCAAACTGTACATTGTTTCAGAAGGCATGTCGTATGGGGTGAGGTGGGAGGATAGCCTCCAATCATTGCTCTAATTATAATATTACACAAAATATTACTGAAAGCTATTCCTCTTTTGAATCATTAATACTAACCTTAACTTTAAAAGGTAAATCACCAGGGATTATTGTAATAAGTTACCGTCCACCCAAATCCAACCTCTGATAAATATGACAGAGTTATTATATATTGATAATGAGTCTGATCCAAAGTCAGTGGAATTTTTCAGGCTCCTAGATTCCTTAGATAATGTTCAGTGTGTTAAAGGACCTCCTCACAATCATTGCCATACTTTAGACCTAGTTATCACGTATGGCCTAGCCGTTCGCAACCTGTCAGTGTTAGAGCTAACCATCTCTGATCATCTTGCTATCCTTTTTGAGACCAATCTACCTGTACCCAACCAAACTGCTCTGCTGCGTACTATTAAAAAAAGGGTAATAAATTCTTCAGCTGCAGCAGTGCTGTCTCATATGCTAAGATTAATACTGCCTACAGCTACGAACTCACAGTCAACTGATGAAGTAGTAGACACTTATTAAAAAACTTCTGTCAAAAATCTCCCTAAAGCGTACCTCACCTTGGGTAAATTCAGAATTATGCCAAATGAAAATAGAAGGTCGTAAACTGGAAAGCAGGTGGAAAAATAACAAACTATATGTCCACTACAAAATAACCAAGTGCATGTCCACTATGAAATAGCCAAGTGCATGTCCACTACGAAATAACCAAGTGCATGTCCACTACGAAATAACCAAGTGCATGTCCACTACGAAAAAACCAAGTGCATGTCCACTATGAAATCTGGAAGCAACAGAGGGCAGCCAGATGTTCATATTTTTCCTCACTTAATTGAAACAAACAAAAATAACTCTCTGGTCCTTTTTTTCCATTATTGATAAGCTGGTAAATCGGTCCTCTGATGCTCCTCTGCATTGAGAATCTCAACTTTGAAATGTGAGGAATTTCTTAATTCATTTCAAAATAAGATTATTAACATTAGGAATCAAATTCCCACGGGTAGCTCTCCTTTGAATATGCTGTGTAATCAGATTAGTTTTGCTATGGAATCTTTTTCTCAGATTACAGTACACGATCTTAGTGCATTGGTCATGCAAATTATTCTTCCACTTGCTTGTTGGATCCAATTCCAACCAAAATTCTAAATGCAGTTTTCAATGATTTGAGTGAAATGATCTTGGGCATGATAAATAACTCTGCTGTTTTCAACAATTCATTTCTTGAGGGTAACAAAGTGCTTGAAAAGTTTCAGTGGGCTTTCCATTCTGCGCACAGTACTGAGACTGTGCTCATCATTGATGAATGATCTACTGTTAAGTGCAGACTCTAGTTGTGTATCTATTCTTCTTTGTTTACATTTAAGTGCTGCGTTTGATACAGTGGACCATACCGCTTTAATTAATCTTCTCAGAAGTTGGGTTAGATTGTCCGGTATTGTCTTAAAATCGTACCTCACCAACAGACAGCAATTTGTTTCATTAGGAGACTCTGGGTAGGATTTTCAAAAAACAGTGTTATTGTATTGAACTCGTGGTATAGTAACGACAGCTTTAGTAGAAAGTGATTTTCAAACGAAATGTGTTAATTAAATCAATCCGTTAATGCATTGGAATTGAGTCGACGCGGTCTGGTGCTTTTTGGGCTATTTTCAAGAGGTCTCATTGGGCTAGAAAATGAAATATATATATAATATATATATATATATATATATATAGAATATATATATATTTTTTGATATATGGATTAACCCCCCGTTTTATTTTAATACTTCTTTAAAAATGAATAACCTAATCACAAAGTATTTAATTGAAATACTGTCCACAACCTTTGCAGCCTACCCATTGCAGTGCACACAAACTATGCAAAATGGTTTCAATAACATATTGTGCATGACCACACCCACCGCTGCGCACAACCATGCGAGTGGACTCAGGAGTGAGAGATGAACGATTGTGTTAATTGATGAGGAGATTGAAGGTTTTTTATGGTTATGTGTTATATTTCAATGTGTGGGGCATACTTACAATTAACCGTTTTTTGTGGTTTTTTTGTGTTTATTTTAAAAAGAGGCAAGCTGTTCGGTCTAATTTTTGCAATGTGTTAATGTGCATTTAATTGACGTGGATGTTTAATTAATTTAATTGATGTGGATGTTTAATTAATTTAATTGATGTTGATTTTTAATTAATTGTATTGATGTTGATGTTTAATTAATTTAATTGATGTTGATCATCTAATTAGATTGGTGGTATAACTTTAACAGATTGAACTGTTTTCTTTGCATTACTGTTTGGTAAACAGTAGCAGCATTCGTGCTTCAGTAAAGGAATCACGGTGTAATCTGGTTGCTCGTATGAATGTTGATTTCACCTATTAATTCGCTCCATTGCCACTGTACTTTGCATCCATACATCCCTTCCTGTGATGTCATCAAGCGATGTGTTCCAGGCTTAAGGTTACAAATTGTTAAAACAAGTAAACAAATCTCATTCATAACTACAAGTATATAAAATATTTCCATAACACAAATATTGAATTATCTAGGTAGTCTCTGTATTGTTGGCATCACAGCGGCAGTCTGTTAAATTTCTGTTTCAAGGTGAGTTATAGTCTTTTATTAATTAAAACCCTCCTTTTCCAAGTGCAAATTAACTGCTGATAAATTATGACAATTAACACGGATTTGCTTTTAAATTCCCATGCAAACAAAATAAATAGTCCCAAGAAGCAGTGCTCCTTAAGATATTAACATTATTTTGTAAATCAACATAATTCCAGAAATCACGTTAGCATGATTATTTAATAATGAGATAGGCATAATGACCCCTAGAAAATGCCCAAAGCAATGCTATGTAACGATTTGTTGATTAACACTGGAGTTATAATTTAAAAACTTTTGAAAATCCTGCCCTGTGTGGACTTTCATGGGTTGCCTGTAGCATTCCTGTGGCATTCCCCAAGGCTCTATACTGGGACCCATTCTTTCCTCTTTGTATATGTTACCGCTGGGTGAGATAATCCATAAACATGGTGTTAACTGTCACTGCTCTGCCGATGACACACAGCTCTACATCTCTGTAAATTCTGATGATACCCTGGCTGTATCAGCCTTAGCTGAATGCTTTACTAATGTGAAGAGGTGGATGTTCCATTTGTTTACAGTTAAATTCTGATAAGTTCTCAACAGCAACTAGAAGTCACAAAATCTCAAAACAAATAGGTATGGACAATTTGACCACAAACATAAAAACAGAAGTGGAAAATCTAGGGGTCTTATTTGAAACTGATTTATCTTTTGAGTCGGATATCCGCAATGTCACCAAAGTGTCCTTTTACCATTTGCAAAACATTGCTAAAATTAGGTCATTTCTCTGTATGATGCTGAGAAACTAATTAATGCTTTTGTGTCTTCCCGACTTGACTACTGCAATGCTCTGTTCCCTGGGCTTTCGGGTTCTCGCCATAAATCACCTGTAGCTTATATAGAATGCAGCTGCTAGGCTTCTCAGCAGAATGAAAAAAGAGACAAGATATAACACCTGTGCTGGCTTCACTGCACTGGCTCCAAGAGAAGTTTTGAGTTGTTTTTAAATTTGACATATGACTTATAAAGCACTCGAATGTGTGGCACCAGATTATACAAAGAGCTTCTAGTCACATATATACCTTCTTGTGATTTAAGATCAGCTGATGCAGGCCTTCTGTGCCTCCTACAAGTGTACACAAAATGAAGGGAGAGAGCTTTTAGCCACTTTGCTCCCAAGCTGTGGAATGAAGTGTTACATCAGTTGATGACTTTAATTCAAAATAGATAAATAAAGTATTGATTGATATTGAAGCGTTGGCTAAAACAAGGTGCCAGTTAAGCGGTCTGTAAGTTCACAAATACCTGATTCTGCATAAAATGTGTAAAATCAGTAGTTTCATCAAAATACTTTTTTCAACTAATTATAAAATACACCTAGTGCATTAGAAACATTCCATATGCAGCAAGTTTCATTTCAGTTTACCACACGCAGAGCTGGCTGTGTCGACACAACTGGTTGACAGTTCCTTAAAAGTGAAATCCCCCTCTCTCTGCAAACCGTGTCCCTAAACAGTACCCAAATACTAGTGGAAAACATTGACAACAGAACATCTATAATACCTATCCCAGCATCCCTCACAAACGTCTGATTTGCATTCAGTGGCAAAACATTGCAACCTGTTTCTCTCATCCTGAAAACACTAGTTTTTTATACTTTCTTCTTCATTTTGACCATGTTCACGGCTGAGGCTGGGTGCTGCACCCATGCACACTGAAAGTGAGCACCATAACCACAATGCAAAAGAGGCGGGCTCGTCTGTATTCATGTTTTTAGAGCTTTGAGCCTCAGCTCAAATCAAATCAAACCAAATCTGACAGGACGGAACTCATAATGACAGTGCATCATACAACAGTGTCTGTTACACACATTCAAGCCCCCTGTCTAGTCCTCCACACTTGCTGTTGTTCTAAGTCTAAATGCTTTATAACAGTGGTCCACAGCAAAAGACATTCCAGCCCAGACATCCTTAATTACATATCTGAACCAATGAAACCTTGTGACAGAAAGACAATGATGCTTCGTGGTAAATCTCCCTCTCGACGTGAGGGCGCTAAGTAATGGGAACAGAGTACTCTGGACTGCTTGGCCTGACACTTCGTTCCGAGGGGTAAAAGAAAGTTGGTCATGTAGAAAAGAGACAGAGCTTTGGTACACTAACTCATTGACCCGGAAGGTAAATAATGTGGCAGCCGCGGATTACAGGAGTGGCTGCAATTGTTTACCACGGTATAAATAGGGGTCAAAGTGATGTATTGTATCTGTTCCTTTGTTATAGTTTGAGTATTAAACCTGTAAGGACCCATGAGAGACCAAGTGATCAAAGTTACCGTGAGTGTTTTGCTTTGTTTGTCTATAATTGTTTTGTTTGTAAATATTAGATGGCTAACATGTTCCGGAGCTGTCTTGTTTCACCCACCACGAACACTGCAGCACGCACCCAGGACTGGTGACCGTTTTTGTACATTGTGGGAAAGATACGTGTGTTTATTATTTGGGACTGCAACCCTTTTGTTTGTTACCAGTGCAATACACATTGTTGTGTATTGTCTGGAATTATTGTTTGGTCACCAGACCAGGATTATAAACAAATAAAAAAACCTTTTCCAACTGGATTACAAATCTCTGTCTGTTCATTGCGCACTGCATCACTCCTGTACCTATACACAATCAATTACTTTGCCACAAACCTCTGTTCAGATATCAGTTCATTAATTATTAGATAACCTCGACACCCTGGTGTGGAACAGCCCTTGAGGACCAGCGTTATGTACTCCTGCTTTAGAATAATGCAGTCAATTCCATTTTTTTTTTTTTTTTTTTTTTTAAATGAACATTGGCAAAAATAATGTTTTCTGATTTGCCTTGGAAAATATTTGCTGCTAACACTGAACAAATCGGTATTATTCACTCTTTTCCCTTGAGAGTCCTTCATAAAGAAAAACATTTCTGTCTGTTTTATTTGACTTCTTTGCTCTCAAAACAAGCAAACAATTTGTTTTCCCCCAAAATGGTGCACGAGACCTTCAGCGTTCGCACAGCTCTTGGTTACATCCTGTGATATCCCAGACGAAGCTCCTGGTATTTATTATTAAGAGTACTGGAGCTACACAGGGAGTACAATGTAGTGCATCAAAGTACCAGAGCAGCACACATCTATATCAAAGGTGCTGCACAGTGAAGAGTGTGGCTGTCAGTGTCTATAGAAGAGAAATGTAGTAGAATGATCCTATACAGACACAAATACATCTATTCTAGCCAGTTACAGATAACTGCTTTTGGTTTATTTGTTGAATCAAGAAATAAAGGACACTAAGACAACCATGGAAAACACAAACACCAATTTGTTTTTCACTTTTATGTACGCACATATTCATTTCAATATCTGCAAAAAACTTTTGAAATTGATTTGAAATCGCTTAGTACCCTTTTTAAAGTCAGACAAACAATCAATAATGGTGGATTAAATCCCTCCCCCGCAGCTCTCTTATTAAAAGACGGTCCTACATTGACTTGCCTCAGACTAAAAGCAAGCTTTCTGTATGCCACTCAGAGGGGAGCCTATCTAAACGCACAGTGCCCTCACAGAACAGGCTGAGCTCTTGAGAGATTAAGAAAGAGTTCTGGGGTAAACTAGAAAACTGTGGTTAAAACCAAAATAGACATGATTTTCAGCTTTCATCTGGAAACCCTTTGCTGGCTGGAGTGTTGCAGGAAATCAGAAACTCTGTGCACTTGAATGAAACAATCCCAACAGCTTGAAATAAACCAAATCAATATCAGGGAAAGAAGGCTTTGTGTGAAAGAGGCATATCAATTAAGAATTCCTGTTGTATTTATTATGCTATATGATGTTTAAAATAATTGTATCTAATAAAATGATTTCATAAATCTCACCTGTTTTGCAATTCTGTTTGCTACATTTTTCGCAAATACAGTTTGAAAGAAATACATTTTATAGCAAACATGTATCGTCTGTTTAAAACATTATATCTGGTATTTCTTTAAGTTCTATGCCTTGTTCTCATGATATCTGTTACATGTACATATCTTGAGGGACTTCATCTCAACAGTGACTTCTGGGTCAAAGCATGTCAGTCAACAGGGGAAACAGCTGATTGATTTATGACAGGAAAGAAGGCAGTGAAGGGGTGGGGACTATTTCGCCTGCCAGGTAATCTGACCAACCAAGTGCAACACCAACCAAAAATACATGTTTACTGTGACCTGTGTTTCTTTCAGACAAATTGAGAGCACAACCAGCAGTGCACAGTTATGGAGGATATACCATGCCAAAATTAAGAAAAAATAAATAAATACATGTAGAAATAAATAAATGAATAAATAAATATAGAAATAAATAAATGTTGAAATAAATAAATACATACATGGACATGTATTTATTTATTCATACATCCATACATATTTAGTATGCAAGTCCTTTTAATGTGCTGGGGGAGGCCAGAGGAAAAAAAATAAAAAAAACAATAAAACGTTTGACCAGTAGATGGCGAAAGAGTTCTGTACATTTCTGAAAGGGGTCTTTCATGTGCACGTTATTTTGTTCCATAAATGAATACATATGTACAGCTCAATACAGTTTAAATACTGTATAATTGCGTCTACAGTATTATATTTGATCCTGTAAGATATGATAGTCTATAGTAACCGATGGGCCTCTGGCTTGCTGCTACCACCTGAACGTACTGATAGAAACTCATCGACGGACATTTTACTAGGGGCCTGAAAAACAATACACTAGGCAGATTGGAGTATGTGTTACATATGTATGGAGGATATTCCCTGCGAAAATTAGAAATAAACAAATAAATGAATAAATAAATACATAAATACATAAATTCATAAATACACAGACATGTAGTTATTTATTTCGAGATTTATTTATTTATTCATTTATTTATTCATTCATTTATTTACTTCGCTGGTTCTTTTTTTGACGTGGTCTCCATATTTATTTTTCTTTTTCAATGTGCCGCAACTGCTTCTGTCAATCACAGCCAGTGGGCGGTGTCAACGACCCCATTGGCTGACAGGGATTGTTCCACTCCCTTCACACAGTCCATGTTGATGTTGATCACATGTTCGTACAGTTAGATGTAGTGTGAGACGAGCTAGAAAATGGAGAAGACGATAAGAAACCTTCTTCGAGAAGCAGCAGATCGATTGGAGAGCACAGCAGCAAAGGTTCAGTCTCCTCCACTAAGCCAGGCTAGAAACCCTATAGACGGTACATTTGACATTTAAAACACAGCAGTTTTTATAAGATTTTCCCTACATTTACCTGATCAGTTTCCCTCCTTTTTTTCAGGCATTGGCCTGTGCCCTGATCTGTTTTTCCAATATCAGTTTATAGTCATTGGAAGTGGTTATTTCAGGTTCAGTAGAACATTTCTTTTTGTAGTTTTTTTAATGTTTATTTTGCTTATCTAGTTGAAGTTTCAAGTATATTTGCACCATATCGAGAATCACCTAAAAGAAGACGATCTATCCCTCTCACTACTAGTCAGCATCGCCGTGTCGGTGTAACATATACTCACTATTTCTGCTGTCGAGGTGGCCAAACGGAGTGCATCGTGCCCAAAAGAACTCAGAAAGATGCTCTGTGTGGCAGGACTGGAGGAGAAAACATATTTAAGAAAACAAACGTGGTTGTTCATATGTATGTATTCACATTTTTAAACATATATATGTTCTAAGTTATTTGTTTTCTAAATACTTTTCTTCCTCAGTGTATACTACTATTGTCTGCTAACATATACATATATATATAGACCACTACAAAAAGGACTTAATATGGAACAAGTAAGAGCAAATTGATTTCTTGTTATATATTCCAGGTGTGTTCATAAAACAATGTCAGTAAGAAGTTTAAATGTATTTAGCATTTTTATGTAGGGGGATTTGAAATATGATATGATCATTTGTCTGTCTTTTTAAATATGCATAGACTTCAGCAATAGTGTAACATTGCATTTGCGGTGAATAATGTTATAAGACTTAATGATTCATTTCATAGGTTCCTGGAATTTCTTCATCTGCTGGACCATCAATGAAGCGTATCATACGTGAGAAAGACTTCTCCTTTTCTGAAATAAAGAGTCGCAGCGACAACTGTAGCGGTATGAATTTTTTCTTGATGTATTTATTGAAGGTTAACAAATGCATAAACATTTTACTTTAGTTTAAATCAATGGTTTTAAACCTTTTTAACCCAAAGACCCGCCAGCAAACGCTTTAAATTTGACTAATGAGGAAATGGTACTTTGGAAGTCTGTTTTGTTTTGAGCGTGACCCGAAGTGTGTGCAGCAGCAGCCTGATTGGCACATGAATATCCGAACTGTGGCTCAGAGCAACAAGGAACATTGCAGAAGTGACTCCAAGAAATGTTAGAATTATATGGTAATAATAGTTGTTAAATGTAAACTTGAATAGCCAAATTGTATCGACCCATCTGAGCATACCTCAGGAACCCTAGTGGGTCCCAACCCACAGATTGAAAACCACTGGTTTTTGTGTGGTATTTATGCCAGTTGTTCTTGGCATTCTTTACATAGCACTGTTGTTTCACAAGGATCCTTAAAGTACTTACAAGCATGTCACAAAGACGGCCAGAGTGGGTGGCGTCAAACCAGAAGCAGGAAAGGTTTCCTGCTGAGGTTTGGCTCAGCATTTAATGAATTAACAGGCAGACAGAAAATAAACTGTTGGAACAATACAAAAATAGGACACGGCACATTCACCAAAATAAATAGACAAACAAGACGGACTAAACAAAACAAACAATGGACAAACAAACAAACACGGTGAGCTTCTATCTAACGATTACTTTTGTTATTATTTCTACCTCCGTCTCCTATCCCGTTCTCCACTCACCGAACACCCAACCACGAATATGTGACAACGTGCATCTATATATACTGTTGTGCTGGGATTCAATTACCAATTAATTATTCACTTGAATCCCAGCACGTGAATTAATAAAGTGCAATTCCCCGTGCTCACATATTACTACATTTTACTTGCACGTGAAGTGCTGTGCAATCCTCGTGCCTAAATACACATATACATTTTTAAACACTCGTGTTACACAGACCCGTTTATATCCCGTGTACCAATGTCTATACACCAACATTTAAACACACCACACGCAACACATAACAGATAATATACACAGGGGCGGGCACTTTGTCACAAAGCATTACTTTACTTTGTCAATTGGTCTAACTCCCACATACCACATTCACTAGATACCAGACTACACCTACAGCAGGAAGATGGGGTGCAAATAGTTTTAATATATTTAACTTATATTTATCAAGAAATAAATTTTTTTGAGTACTCCTGATTCTCATTTACTTGATAATGTGTGGCATCTGCTTATGCATATGATCAGTTATCCTTAATTGCCTTTATGTTAGGACCAACATTGCTGCTCACAACTTTTTAGCCTCTTGATATTAAATTATTTTGAATCCATGTGTGAGGCGTGTGAGTAAAAATGGATTTTCCAGACAGTGATTTACGTGTAACAATTAAAATTTTATTTAATATTACACGAGAAAAAAAAGAAAAATAATAAAAAAAGGATGTGAGGGAGGGAGTGCGGGAGTAATCAAAAACAAAGGAACGGGAGCCTCTTAGTCCTCGTCGCGTTCTGCTTTAATCCAAAAAATAAAACAAAAGGAATAAAAACAGAAAAGAACCAGTTAGTAAAGCCCCCGTTCGTGACACAGTCCACAACAACCAAGTCCTCCTCCAGCCTGTTTCTCCCCGCCTCTATTCCTTAGGACCAACCCCGAACACAGTAGCACGTTCCCTTTAGTATGCAAACCCCGCCCCGGTAGTCAGTGGATCACCAATCCCAAACTGACAGGTATCCTTAATTTCACTTGACTCCAGTGGCTGGAATTTACATACTCGTACTTCCGCCCCTCACCAAGGTGCCGCCCCTTAAAAAGATGACTTTTGTCATGGTCACAAGACCTTGGTAAGGGAAGTCCCGAGTTGGTTTGATGCCTTCTACTGTTGGGAGGCTGAATTGCAGACCGAAACCCCTTTGACTCATCACATATCCCACCCCTCAGAGTGGAGCCGAAGGAACACTCGGAAACCTCTAACCCCTCCTTTTCCCCTCCCTCCCGGGAAAAAAAATCAGCGTTTTGATGTAACTTACCCGCACGATGCCTTATTTGAAAGGCGAAGGGTTGGAGCGCCAGGTACCACCGCGTAATCCTAGCGTTTGAATCCTTCATCGTGTCTAACCACTTTAAAGAAGCGTGATCTGTGATGAGTACAAAGGGTCGTCCCAGAAGATAGTATTTTAAGGACTCCACTGCCCATTTCACTGCCAGGCATTCTTTCTCTACCACCGAGTACCTCTGTTCTCTCGGCAGTAACTTCCGACTAATATATAATATCGGGTGTTCTATACCATCTTTCTCCTGGGACAGAACCGCCCCCAGACCAGTGTGTGATGCATCGGTCTGAAGGATGAACTCTCGGCTGAAATCCGGGCTTATTAATGCTGGGGCCTGACTCAAATTAGTTTTAATAGATTCAAAGGCTGTCTGACACTGTGCACTCCACTTAATTTTATTTGGAGCGTTCTTTTTAGTGAGATCAGTGAGAGGGGCGGCTATAGTGGAAAAGTGTGGAATAAAGCGGCGGTAATAACCAGCCAATCCCAACAATGATCTCACCTGGGTTTTTGTGGTAGGTACCGGTGAATCCAACAAAGCCTGGACTTTTGAAACCAACGGTTTCACTCTACCCTTACCCATTATGAAACCTAAATATTTTGTTTCTTCTTTTCCAATAGCGCACTTTGCCATGTTCGCTGTGAGTCCCGCCTTCCTCAGAGACTGTAGGACAGCTTTTAATCTACTCAAATGTTCTTTCCAGGAAGAACTGTATATGACTACATCATCGATATATGCAGCTGCATACTCTCGATGAGGTTGTAATACCCTGTCCATCAGTCTCTGGAAAGTTGCGGGAGCTCCATGAAGTCCGAACGGCATAGTACAAAATTGAAAAAGACCATCTGGGGTTGAGAATGCCGTTTTCTCACGAGAGGCTTTTGCTAATGGAATTTGCCAGTATCCTTTCGTCAGATCCAAAGTTGAAATAAACCGAGCTCGCCCCAGCCTGTCTAAGAGTTCATCTACCCGAGGCATGGGATATGCATCAAACTTAGAGATAGCATTCACCCTCCTAAAGTCTATACATAACCGTAGTGACCCATCTGGTTTGTCTATTGGTACAATTGGGCTACACCACTCACTTCGGGAAGGTTCAATTATCCCAAGTTTCAACATACACTCCACCTCCCTCCGGACAGAATCTCTCCGACTTTCTGGAATGCGATACGGTCTCTGTCTAACTCTCAGACCTGGCGGAGTGATAATAGCATGTTCAATCAAATGCGTTCTTCCGGGCACGTTAGAAAACACATCACCAAACATTTTGATTAAATTGCTTACCTCTTTGCGTTGATCAGGAGTTAATTGTTCCCCCATCGGAACCCCAGCTGCTGATACTGGCTCAATTGAGGGTCCATAGTCCTCTCCCTCCTGTTCGGGAGATATAAAATGGACCTCCCGTTCTTTCCACGGTTTGAGGAGATTAACATGATAAATTTGATTTTCCTTCCGACGCCCAGGCTGTCGGATCTCATAATTAACTTTTCCAATTGCTCGAATGACCTCAAAGGGACCCTGCCATTTAGCAAACAACTTAGATTCTGATGAGGGAAGCAACAACAACACTTTGTCTCCAGGTCGAAAGTTCCTAATTCTTGCATTTTTATTGTAGCTTTGCTGTTGCTTCTGCTGTGCCACTTTGAGATTGTCATGTGCCAATCGACCGACTAATTCTAAGCGATCGCGTAGCTGTAATACATATTTCACTATATTTTTAGAGTCTTTTGACTGTTCTTCCCAGCCTTCTCTTATGAGATCCAAGATACCCCGCGGCTGCCGACCGTACAAGAGCTCAAACGGAGAGAACCCCGTTGAGGATTGTGGTACCTCACGAACTGCAAAGAGCAAGTAGGGAAGCAGTTTAGCCCAATTACGTTTCTCCTGATCTACAAAGCGGCGCAACATACTTTTTTAAAGTCTGATTAAATCGTTCAACAAGCCCATCCGTTTGAAGATGAAAAACTGAGGTTCGAATTGAACGGATTTTCAATAATTTGTATAGTTGCTGAATACAGCCAGACATAAAATTAGTGCCCTGATCAGTGAGAATTTCTTTCGGGATTCCCACCCTAGAAAATATTTTAACCAATTCATTTGCTACTACTTCTGCACTCATAGAGCGTAAGGGAACAGCTTCTGGATATCGTGTTGCGTAGTCCACTACTACCAAAATATACCGATATCCTGACTCTGCTCCCTCCAGAGGGCCTACTAAATCTACACCAATCCTCTCAAACGGTACTCCAATAATTGGCAGTGAGACCAGAGGTGCGGGGCGAACCAACTTAGGGGCAGCTAATTGACATTCCGGACACTCAGATACATACTTCCGCACAAGACCATAAACCCCAGGCCAAAAAAACCGGGCCAGAATTCGTTCCTGAGTCTTTTCAGTTCCTAAATGACCTGAAAATGGAATGTCATGCGCCAATCTCATGACTTCTGACTGAAAAGGCCTAGGAACCAATAACTGTTTTACGAGCTGTCCCGTCCCGGGAGCCCGGGTTATTCTATATAATAAGTGCCCAGATACAGAAAAATGCGGAAATACCACTGGTTGTCCTTCCTGCATATCCTTCCCCTCAACATATCTAACCTGTTTCCAAGCATACTGTAATGTGGGATCATTTTGTTGTTCATAGCCCAGGTCAATATCTCGGTCCCAATGATTAGGTACGCTGAGAGGAGTGTCTTTTATTATGTGACCTTCCACATCAGTAACCTCGCAGCCCCGGTCACACTGAACACCTACTCCTTTACCCTGCCGTTTACAAGATTGGTTTACCTTTGAGTCAGACCCCTCCCCTTGTCGTCTCAGAGTTCCCTCATATTTTTCCACCCTGCGCTCTCTCTTTGTTTTTCTCAGGCGGATTTTAGGGTTAAACAGGTCGGATTGTAACGGGAAAATCTCGCCAATTGTTTTCTCCTGTTGCTTAGATTGTCCCCTGGTAGAAACTAAGACCATTTCCCGACCTAAAATACGATCAAAAAACGGCCAGTCTCTTCCCAGGAGAACAGGGTATGGTAAACATTGCGCTACAGCCACTTTAACGTAAGCTGAGTAACCATCAACAGTAAGTCTAACTTTAGTGGTGGGATAAACCCGAGTTTCTCCATGGATACATGAGATAGCCACTTTACCCTGTGGCTCCCAGGTTACCCCCTCCAAAAGAGCTTGTCGAATCAATGTTTGTGCACACCCAGAGTCTGCAAATGCATTAGTACTCTTATCCCCGACCTGTACTCTTAATTGATAAGGGCCCTCCCAACATTCCCCAGTGTTCTTACCTGTTACTGCCGACCAGGATCTTCTTGCCAGGTCTACCTCCATCATTGGACAATCCCTGGCTATATGTCCGGGCTCATTGCATCGGTAACAGACTGGGGTAGAAGGCACCAACGGGGTTTGTTTGTCCTGTGAGTCGGTGACCGACAGGTTAGGGGGGTTTTCTCTCGCCCAAGATGGGGCTAACCTCGACCTCCATGGTCTGAAGGTCTGGTTACCTCCTCTGGGCTTCACTGATGGGTTGGTCCTGGTTAGTTTAGGCGCAGGAGTGGGGTCAGAGGCGGCGCCTTCATTCGCATCCTCATAAGCCTCCGCCAGGATGATGGCCTTCTCGAGAGTGGTAGGTTGATTCCTTTTAACCCACTCCCGATTTCCTGGCGGTAGTATGGAGGTGAACTGCTCTATAGCGATCTTCTGCACCAGTTCTTGGGGTGTGTGTTCTTCCGGTTGCAGCCACCGGGTGCACTGATCCAGGAGATACTGTCCCGCAACCCGGGGCCGCACCCCCTTGGACAGCTGGTATTCCCGGAAACGGCGCCGGTATGTTTCTTCTGTGATCCCGAGGCGTGAGAGAATGGCTTCTTTTACTTTTATATAATCCGCGGCCTCCGGGGCCATCAAGGCTCTGTACGCGGCTTGCGCCTGTCCTGTCAAACAGGGTGCCAATTTCATGGCCCAGTGTTCCTTGGGCCACCCTGCTGCTTCTGCCACTCTCTCAAAGGTGACCAAGAACGCCTCAGGATCATCTTCCGGAGTCATCTTCTGTAGCTTTGGTTGTGAAGAAAACATCCGGGCAACCGCTGTTTCCGCCGCTGGTGTCGAGATTTTCTCTACCAGCTGACCAAAGAACTGGGCGAGCTGTTCCTGGCGCCGTGCTTCCCTCTCCTCTCGCTTCTCCTCCTGCTCCCTAAACATCGCCAAAACTGTAGCTGGATCCATATCCCACTTCTGACACCACGTGTGAGGCGTGTGAGTACAAATGGATTTTCCAGACAGTGATTTACGTGTAACAATTAAAATTTTATTTAATATTACACGAGGAAAAAAGAAAAATAATAAAGAAGGATGTGAGGGAGGGAGTGCGGGAGTAATCAAAAACAAAGGAACGGGAGCCTCTTAGTCCTCGTCGCGTTCTGCTTTAATCCAAAAAAATAAAACAAAAGGAATAAAAACAGAAAAGAACCAGTTAGTAAAGCCCCCGTTCGTGACACAGTCCACAACAACCAAGTCCTCCTCCAGCCTGTTTCTCCCCGCCTCTATTCCTTAGGACCAACCCCGAACACAGTAGCACGTTCCCTTTAGTATGCAAACCCCGCCCCGGTAGTCAGTGGATCACCAATCCCAAACTGACAGGTATCCTTAATTTCACTTGACTCCAGTGGCTGGAATTTACATACTCGTACTTCCGCCCCTCACCAAGGTGCCGCCCCTCAAAAAGATGACTTTTGTCATGGTCACAAGACCTTGGTAAGGGAAATCCCGAGTTGGTTTGATGCCTTCTACTGTTGGGAGGCTGAATTGCAGACCGAAACCCCTTTGACTCATCACACCATGTTTATTATTTTAGAGCACAGGTGACTTCACTTCAGAGCACAGACCTTGTAGAAGAAGAAACAGTTGAGGTGCCATCAACAAGTGTGCCACGCGTGCAACAAAGCCTTGGTAATGTGCAACAGCTTCAGCCTCAAGTAATCAAAGCAATTGACAAAGTCTTTGTTGTTGCCCAGGGTGGTTTGTGAATTATTTAAGTTATTTTAATGGCCTTTTGTATTTGTTGAGTAAAATCATATCTTAATTTTCTATGATCAATTTGCATATTTATTTTCAGAGTGGAAAACTGTATCTAGCCCCTCTGTAGCAGATGACCTCTTCAGGACATATTTGATGACACAGCAAGAAAATGAAAAGCCTGTCTGTCAAAGTAGATTTGAGAGGGTGTGGAGAGCCGAGAGAGAGCTGTTTTGTCATTTTACAAGATGTCTAAAATACTATGGGCTAGTCCTTTAACTTGCACACTGGAAGGTATTTAAAATTTGCTAGTAAATCATATTTTTTAGTTTTTAAGGCACGTTTGCTCTGATAATGGCGTCATATTTTATTTCCATAGGCGATGCAGCTGTGGGGGAAGGTGTAAATCGTGTTATTTTTTCCATGATAATATCAAAGCTCCAGTGTGGTTTTAATATTAACTTGGGTAAGCATATAATTAGCAGTAAATTAGGATTTTTAAATATATACCTGTATATAAAAATGCAGTTTGTTTGAAAATATAGATGGAATTTACTTGTTTGTGAATATTACAGATAGTAATATACAGTAATATACATCACATGATTTTGAAAAATATCAAATGTCTGTTTCCTCACTGAGCCAGTGTGCTCCAGAGTTCAGCAGCTTGTTGCTATCTGCCCTAGGTGTGCTGCGTGCAAAAAGGAAGTCTTGACTGTGGGATGGGAATATCGCTGTTTGGTGGGGAAAAACTATATGAACTATGAATATTCTAAATTGGGTAATAAATTGTGGGTAAAATAATTGGGGACAGTAAATTAAAAATAAGTAGCGGTATGTATGTTTAGTTATCTTCAGAATTTTAATTGTATTGCATTTTGCCAAGTCTCAAATATGATTTATTTATTAACCATTCATTCAGGATTCACTGGGAAGACATTGACATTTGAAGGAGAAACCAGTCACCTAATTCCATCAACGTCCGAATTCCTTCTGGAGAGCGACTTGTTACAAGTTTCTGGACCAATGATTGGCCATTTTTTCATTCGTGGTGGTCCATGCCTAGCTGGGCTGAGTCCTGCAATCATACATGTTTTGCTTGGAGGTGCACCAGACACAGCCGCCATAGAAATTGAAGATTGCCCAGACATTGACATTAGAGAGACTATTACATTACTAAGTAACAGGATTTTCATTTGAAGTATGTGTGCACATGTTTATACTTAGAATTCATAATGTTTGACTTTAAAAAGTGTTTAAATATCTTATTATGGTGCTTTGTGATTCATTTTGAACTGCATTACCCACTGATAGTTTATGTATGTTTGTACATCTGTTTTCTCTGTGTTCTAGCTTGGGGGAACCAAAGATCTCACGGAAGAAGAATATCATTCTACAACTTGCAGTTAGCTGGGATCTTCCAGGGGTGACCAAGGAAAATAGGCGCTGGCTGATGTTGAAACTACTCCTTCACGCTGTAATAACTTTGATTATTATTTCGTACATTTCCATTCTAGGTTCACAATTTGGTTTTTGTAATGAACTTAAAACTGGATTTCCAACAGTTAATTTTTTTTTTTTTTTTTTTTGTCAATTCCTATGTGTACATGCTTAGTAATCTTTTATTTACTTTTGTTATTCATTTAAAACAAAAATGACATTAGTTTAATCTCTGAATTGTTCTGGTAAGTTATTGGCAGAACAACAAGGCAGGTAACAGCTGTGGAAGGGTCTTAAAAAGACTTCAATTTGGCCTCTCCTAAAGGAAAGAGGAGACGTGGTTCCTTTACTATTTCCAAGGGCCTCCGAATCTATGTATAGCTCTCAGGTATGTTACATTTTTTCACACTTGGTTTTTAAAGCTTGTCTATTAGCAAGTATTAAAACCAATCACTTTGAACAGGACTATAAGATGATGCAGAATTAAAGACAGGTACTGAACCATTTCAATGTAGGAATTCAAAAGAAAAAAAAATGCCCAGTAAGAATCAATTATCTGCTTCAATCTGCAGTTAACTGTTTGTCTTCACTGATTTTCTTTTTAAAGGTAATACTAGAAAGAATTACCTGGCCTACTGTCAGTGAGAAGGAGGAGGAGTGGGGTGATGAGGATGAAGATGATGAGTGTTCTCTGGAGACAAAATGTCATATAACAGGGTTCTTTAGGAGGTTTATTGAGAACAGTAAAATTCAACGTAGTATAATGTAGAATTAGATTTTTAACCATATCATCAATTCTGTACAGTAAATGATGTAAGCATTCTTTTAAAACAAGAAAGTGTATTTGTTTAAGTGCAAAGCACGATTAAATGTAGGGTTAATGTAGGTATTAAAACAGTGCTCCTCAGTTAATTTCCTCTCTCTCTCTCTCTATGTGTTGTAATTGGCAAAATTGAAATTCAGTTTATGTCATGACCACAAATTGTCACAAATTATGTCTGCGTGGGAATCATGATATTGAGCAGGTTGTACTGGTATTTTTAAGCTAGTAAGGCAAACTGATAACTTGCTTGAAACAAAAGCTGTGTTTTTACAGACTGAAAATGGAATAATCAGTTTAAGATTTGTATACTGTGTTAGTAACTCAATTTTTCAGTTGCCAGTACTAAAAACCATACAGTTAAATTTAAAAGGGAAAAAAGCACTAATATTTTTTTCTTTCTTTTTTTTTTTTGTAGCATCACCAAAAGAGCTGAAAAATATTCTCAAATTCTGGGTTGGGTGGGAGATCCTTCCAAAAAAAAAAAAAAAAAACACAAACACAAAAAAAAAAAACCTTTCTGTTCAGGTAACAGACAGCAAACTCCCCAACGCATCTACCTGCTTTGAAACTAGTGAGAGCGTTTTAAAAACAATTGGGCATTCCAAATTGGGTGAAAACAGGAAAAGTAATTGGCAAAAAAAAGAAAGAAGCTGTTTGGGGGGGTTTTCTTCTATTTACAGAAGCATTTTTTTGTTGTTGTCTGTTAGTGGTTTATTTCTGAAAAGCTCCTCTTCTCGTTACCCTTTTTTCCCCCCCTCAGTCTCCGATATCTGACTGATTAAGAGGTTGGGACAACTTTTACTAAACCTGGTTTTATTTTTATTATGTTTGTCCCAATATAGTGGTTTAAGGCCATAGTTTCAGGAATTAGCATGTGTTTTACAATACAGTCAAACCTGTATTAAGTTGTAACTGTATAAGAAAAAAGAAAGGAGGGAGAAAACCAAAACCCCCGACACTCCACCTTCAACCCCCATCCACCCACCACCCCGATTGTCCCCAATGAGAAACCATATACTGTTTTTTTTTGTTTGTTTAAAAACCACTTCAAATGTGAATTGTTTTCATTTATTTTGTAAAACATATGTCTTTGTCTAGTTCTCTAGTGTTTCTGAGATTAATTGCACAGTTTCTGTATAAATACTCCAATCACACTCATTTTGATCTTCGGGATTGGGCAGTGATAAGATTTCTGTTGCTGTTAGCCAACAAGGAAGTTGAATTTCAGGGACAGACATTCCCTCAGCATCAGGATTGTATGGTCCAGCCCAATCAATGCCATATTTCTCATTAACCTTAAAAAATAAGATACATAAAACTCAGTTTATAAATGCTGCATCTATTTATGTCTTTCAAAAAATGGTGGACTGTAGTAAACATTTATTTTTGAATGCACACAAATGTCAGACCTGTAATGGCTGCGATAAACTAATGTTTAGTCAAGTCATGACCTGAGCAAAAATGAAGTTCAAATATTTTTAATTCTAAATGGTTGTGACCCGTCAGTCCCCCCCTCCCCCCCCCCAGTACAAAATGTAATACCCGGGTAGGATCTTCTCTGGCCCATTCAGAGTTGTATCTCAGCCATAACTGGACTGGAGTCTGGTTACCTTCTGTTCTCAGTTTGTTTATTCCAGCCCTCTGAAGAAACTGAGTTGCTTCTGGATTTGCAGAAGTCCAATGCAGTGCATAAAGATGTATTTTATTGTCTGGATTGAGCAGTCCCTCAGACTCCAGATTGTAGAAGAACTGATAGAACAGATCCACGACATTACTAAAAACATCCCTCCATAACCGTTCAGTTCTAAAAATAAAAAAGTATAACAAAAGCATAACCAAGACCACTCTTGTTGATATGTACAATTTATATTTTCCTCCTTCAGTATTTCAGTTAAAGTGGTAGATCCTCAGGATTTCTTACAGCTATTCTCGCAACAATGAAAAACATGCCCACCATGTGAATTAAAAGGGCCCGAATTATTCAAATCTACTTCAGTTTAACAGCTTTAAGCTACTGAAGGTCAGTTAAATTGATAATGTAGTACCACAGACAAGAAGCGTCATCCACCTAGTGTAATATTAAGTTCATATTTACCTTCGATTGTGCACACTTCGTCCAGTGATGTGTGAATTTGAAGTGTGCCACATCTACATTTTCCTCACCTTTATCTGATCTCACCCAGTGTTCAAGCACAGTTGAGGCTTGGTGGTTGGTGGCAGCTTTAAGGTAGACAATCAGCCGGCTAAATCCGTCAATCCCTCCATGAATGACTATATGCCACCTGTATAACAAAGAGATTTCAAAACAGGTTCAGCTCACTGATTCTGACATTTCATAGCTATTGCCAAAAGTAATAAGGGTTTCTCAAACTTTAAAATCATTGTATTAGTACAGTACAAGGTGCGCTCCTGTTGTCTTAATTTGGGGCAGTGGTTTATAACACCTTTAGGACTGCAATACAAAAGTTTTAAAGATTAAACATTATTTAAAACAAGGCCAATATTACACAACATTTCAAAACAAGAACTTCACTTTTTAAAAATGCATTTCACTCAATTTGAATTTGTTTTTGAGGATTTCAATGTGGGACTGCCAGGTGAAATGCAACTACATGCGTGAAATTCAAGACAAAAATGGTACCTAATGAGTTTGTGGTTTCCATCGATGCGCCACAGACAGCTAGGAGCTGGCACTGAATATTTTCTCCAGCAATGACACACCCTTGTGCTAAATCACCTACAGGTCGATTTGTACTTGACATTTTACAGCTTTTTAAACTCAAACTAAAATCTAAAACAACTGCACCTGTTTATTTTCAGCAAGACAGTAATATATCCTAATTAAAATAACCACTACTAATAAGGGTTACTCTGTTGTATGTTGGTTCGTTTCTGGTTCCACTTAGGAGTGGGGAAAACTAACAAGAAAAAAAAAACAAAACACACACACCTTGCTCTGAATCCGAATGCCTCGCGATTTCAGGTGACCGAGCATCATTCTGTAACCAGCACTGGGGTGGTTATGATGGATTTCAAAAACAATACCATCCAGCTCATCATCACCCAGAGTTGAATAGAAGTCTGAAACCCTACTGGGAAAAACAACAAGCACTTCTGAAACAGACGTCAAGAAATAAACCGTAAAACCAATTTGTGCATTTCGCGCTTTCTTACCCAATACTACTCTCTTCCATTCTTCTCGGAATTGTTCTTTCAGACACTGACATCAAGTTGGCACTGTCGGAGGCAGTCAGACCAGACACTATGATATTCGACCGCGCTGACTGCTCTATATATACATACATACATACATATATATATATATATATATATATATATATATATATATATATATATATATATATATATAAGGAATGCAGGCTCGCCATTCTTCATCACTCCCAATGCATTTTTACAACGATACCCCTCATCATACTCTCGAAATCTGAGCCTGTGCAGAATTTATTCCAATTACACGGGATCTATATCATCACCTGTAACTGCTAACACCTGCCCTAATCGCTCCAGCAACCATTCAACACGGTATAGAATATAGTCCTGAGACACAGAGTTTGCATCTATGTGATTAGCAAGAATCATCAGGTCTCTTCTAATAATATTGGAATATTAAGCCATTTTTGTAACTACTTTGCTGGAAAAAAAACCTACTGGGTAAAACAGTAGACAGCATCAACTACTCCATTGGCTAATTATTAGCCAATGGGGTCGTTGATGCCGCCCACTGGTTGTGATTGACAGAAGCAGTTGTGGCACATCGAAAAAGAAAAAGAAATAAATAAATCTCGAAATAAATGAATGAATGAATACATAAATAAATCTCGAAATAAATAAATGCCTTTGTATTTATGTATTTATTTCGATATTTATTTATTTATTTATAATGTTGGCAGGGAATATCCTCCATACATATGTGCTTGTTCTCGCGTCCGATAATATTTTTAAATGAACGTTGGTTGCTTGTGGCTTGTATAAAATAGAGTTAATATATGAAGGTGTACTGCAACAGAGTGACTATGTCAGCCCCAGTGGCCTAATGGATAAGGCACTGGCCTCCTAAGCCAGGGATTGTGGGTTCGAGTCCCATCTGGGGTGAATAGTTTTTTTTTTTGTAAATTTAAATACGTTTACGATTTTATTTTTTCACGACCTGTGTTATATTTCATTATTGTTTTTTCACAAGCTGTATTTCATTGTTTATTCCAGTGCCTTTTCTTTTTATCCTAATTATGAGTGAAATAATTATAAACTAAAACGGCACATTAGCATTCAGATTCATTTTACATGGCTATACATGCGTTTATTTTTATTTTTTTTTTAATGTTTTTCTCGGTCGTTGCTTATTTTTGGTATTGACTGCATTACATCAGGCTGTCTCAGTTATCTTAAGACATTATATTTAAAAAAATGAATAACGTAGCAAAATAATAATGTGACGTACGAAGACAATAACCAAAAACTGGAATACAAGTTAACATTGAGCAGAGTGGCGCAGCGGAAGCGTGCTGGGCCCATAACCCAGAGGTCGATGGATCGAAACCATCCTCTGCTAATTTATTTTGTCATTTTATATTTTAGCCGCTTTTACATTTAATATAATTGAACTCGGACTACCATTATAGAAATATATATTTCGTATTAACAATCACAAAGCAGTATCTATAGTTTATATACAACCATTATTTCACAGAAGCGTTAGTCAGTTCAGTGTGCCGAGTAGGAGGGGTGGCACATGGGTTTATTTATTTGTTCATTTATGTATTTACATTTTGGCATCCTCCATAAATAAATAGCTGTTGTGGAATTGTAATGTCTTGAAATAGTCTAGGGAACCAGCCAGGACATGAATTATAATATATTGAGGTTCCATGGTGTAATGGTTAGCACTCTGGACTCTGAATCCAGCGATCCGAGTTCAAATCTCGGTGGGACCTTAAGTTTTTAGTATTGTAGCCTGGCGAGCTGTAGTGGGCTCGACTCGGCTGATATGAACAAAAACAATCGGATACAGACTGCAGGAACAAGAGCCTTTATCTTCATCTTCAGACAAGACCACACAACACGAACTGGCTGTCTATACCGGTCGAGCTGGAGCCTCAGTACAATCCGCTAGAGAGCACTACACACTACAAAATACTATTCATTTATACATATTTCATTTTGTCATAAAGTATCCTCGATAATAGTACGCCAAAATGAAAAATACATATAAAAAGGTCGAAATAAATAAATGAATACATAAAGAAATCATAAATATATGTCTATATGTATGTACTTCTTATTTCAAATCACACGTCGCTATTATGATTAGGGCGGGACATATCTCCATACCAACCAAACCAAGTCTCCGAGCAGCATATTGCCGCAAACGCAAATAAACTGTGGTGAAAAAAAATAAAATAAATCCATTCAAGATGGCAGCGTCCATGCTCCGAAGGGTGTCTGTGTGTGCCTCACGATTTAGTTTGGGAACTCTTCGGATCCAGGCTGGATTTCTTCACGGGAATACAGGAAACGATTTCAGAAGCGCTTATAGTTTAGAGAAAATCTATCCAAATTCGAGTTTCAACTACGGGAGCAGAGCTGTGGTTAGTAGTAATAATTACAATTAAGGACAAACTGCTTGAAGCCATGTTTTCCTGATCAATGTATTGCTCTAGTACAGAATCAATTACAATAACTGCCCACACTAACATGTCAGTCACTGCGTTACTATTGTAAAATAATGTTCTATCTGCATACAGTATAATATGTGAAATACATTTAGAAAACAGAAAGTACTGATTAGAGGAGAAGCCACAAAATGGAGCTAGGTAGAGTACTACAGGGATCAGTATTATTACGCCCTCCTCTCGCCCTAATCTACATTAATGATTCTGGTATAGTAAGCAAACTTGTTAAATTTGCAGATGACACAAAAATAGGAGGAGTGGCAAACATAGTTGCAGCAGCAAATGTCATTCAAAATAATCTGCTTTCAAAACTGGGCAGACACATGGTAAATTACTTTTAATATAGAAACGTGTAAGGTACTGCACGAGTTTATGTTGAAAAAAGGCCAACAAAATGTTTGGATATATAGTGAAAAGTGTTTAATTCAAATCAAGGGAAGTAATGTTAAAACTGTACAATGCATTAGTAAGACCTCATCTAGAATATTGTGTTAAGTTCTGGTCACTTCACTACAAAAAGGATATTGATGCTGTAGAAAGAGTGACCAGAATTATTCCGGTTTTAAAAGGCATGTCTTATGCAGACAGGCTAAAAACAAAAATTAAATTTATTCACTCTTGAACAAAGAAGACTACACGGCGATCTGATTCAAGCATTCAAAATTCTAAAAGGTATTGACAATGTCGACACAGGGGACCAGGGGTCACAAATGCAGATTAGATAACTGGGGATTCAGAACAGAAAATAGGAGGCACTTATACAGAGAATTGTGGGAGTCTGGAACCAGCTCCCCAGTAATGTTGAAGCTGATACCCTGGGATCCTTGAAGAAGCTGCTTGATGAGATTCTGGGATGACTAAGCTACTAATGACCAAACAAGCAAGGTGGGCCGAGTGGCCTTGCCTCGTTTGTAAACTTTCTTATGTTCTTGTTATAGCGGTACGTACACAACGTTTCTCACAGTCAGAAGCATATGAACACCAAAAAGACTTATTTTTGACTGTATATACATATAAACCAGTATGATGGACCCCTTGTCAGTTAGTCCCAATGTAACATTTATGAAGATGCTCTTTTACTTCTATACAGCAAGAACAGGCTGATGTTGACCCCTACAGTAGTGTGTTATTGACATGCCATGTTTTAATTGTCAACTTTTTGTGCTTTTGTTTTCAGGGTGGAGGACAGCAGACTGATTGTGATATACCTGTAGGTAGGTGTTCTGTTAACTTAAATACCCACACTGTGCTGTTTAAGAACATGACCCTTGAAAAGATATTTCTGTACTATTTCTTATTTTTTAAAAACTTTATAATTGGAAAAATGCAATTTGACAAGGTCCCCAGGCAGTCCTGGAAACACTCAGGTGTTTAATTGCTCCTGTTTTTTCTATATCGATTTTCAGTCTTTCTGAGGATTGCGTTACATGTTGGCCAGTTCCTACTTTGTGTGTCCATGAATGGTCCCCCACTGGTGTTGACAGTCCAGGGACTCCTCCGTGTGTGTTACAAACCTTGTCATTTTTACACCCTTCCAAGTCAACGCAACAAGCATTTTCTGGATTATTTTAAGATTGTTTTCAATCAACAGAACCCTTAATTATCTGGTTTCACACTCCCTGATCAGCACTAATCATGGACTACCATACCCAAGGTAACATTACACAGTCCAAGATCAGTTTTAGTCAGGGGTGGTGAAAGCAGCTGAAGGTGTTTACAATTAATTGGATCTGGGAATCAAGAGCTTTAAAAACAAATAAGCCCAGACTGGTTTAGAAAAGCTTGTCTTCGTTCAGAGTGTACAACAGTCCCCCAGCTTTCACTGCTATGTAGTGTTGCATTGATTTACTACTTTTTATAAAGTATGTTATTGTGAAGCACAGCAGGTTTACTGACTTGCACCTTTTTGTTTTTATGTAGATCGCCTCACCATTACCTACTGTCGAAGTAGTGGCCCTGGAGGCCAGAATGTTAATAAAGGTATGGAAATGGAAGTCTTTGTTAAAATATTCACAAGCATGTTTAATGTACAGGGTGATCAGTAGCTCTGTTGTGGGGAAGCATTCTCCTCAGAGTTAACATCACAGGTTATAGAGGATCAGCAACTGTTGTTATAGTACACTGAGCTAGCAAGCCAAATCCATTATGTATTACCAGCACTTATGTTCCTATATAAAAGATGGATACACTATGTTAAACGCTTCAAATTAGATTTTTAATGGTATTTTTTTCACACCTATTAGTGAACAAATAAATCTGGCTAATGACTTTTGAGCACGACTCTTAATGCTGCCATTCCCGTCATGAAGGAACACAGTCGACATTGTGTATGTATTTACTGCAGATCATAATCATTTTTTGTTTTATGTCTTTGTATTGTCATGCGACCAAAACGTGTTAAATTTACTAAGTCGGGTTATAAAAATAGATAACCTATTGCCATTTAAACATGTTCTGTACCTATATATCTATTATTAAAGCAGTTTAAAAAGGGACGTGTTGATGAAGACACCATGGGACTAACTTGCCTGATGACCTTACCACAATAACATTTAAGACAAGACATGGTCACGTGCTAGACGTGTCTCGCCTTGCAGGCTGTTTGTAGTTAACATCCATATATAATCAACACTAGTTTAAATATTGTCTTTCAGAGATTATCCTTTGTATTTAATGTATTATCTTTTTGGTACTGAAGCTATTCAGCATTAAGTTAGTATTCCTCAATTTAGTTGCATGTTATTCCTCCCTTATTGCATAATATAATCAATAACTTGATGACCTATTATTATTATTATTATTATTATTATTATTATTATTATTATTTTTTAGTGGTTGCCTCTCGCCCATCTCAAACTTTTCTCCTTTTTTGCCATCTTTATTTTTGTGGATCGGGCATAGAGCCAGTAAGTGATATATCATCAGAATGTGGTATGTGTACCAAACTTTGACCCGTGTAACGTCACAAAATGGGAAGCTGTCCATGCTTTGACTGAGCACTGCATAAATCACTACGAACAAGACAAACTATAGTTCAACCCCCAAATCCTATATGTTTACAATTCAACCCAATTTGTTGCTCAGCAGTTAGTCACATACATTTGCTGATTAGTGATAAATGATATTAAAAAAAAAAAAACTTTAAGGGCCCAACCCAGTACATCGTCCCCCGTTCATATGGGCGTTTCCTTGTTTTTCTGAGCTGAAATCATTTCCACATATCCAGGGGCAAGCACAGCAAGGTGGACCACTTTTTAACACCTACCCCAAAATAATACCACCCTATTGTTACACACCTACCACCATAATAATGTTGGACTCCAATGTGAACTATGCTGTGTTAAACAACTGGAAGCATCAAGTCAATATTAAGACACAATTTAAAAAGGAAAAACTTTGGCGATTGTTGTAAAATACTGTATTATAAATTTAAAGTATGTATAACTTAAGTGTGGGTATTTTTTAACTCAAACTGTGGTGCGGCCTTATCATACTCTGACATTCACAATACCGGAGAGCATTCAATAAAAATGTGGTTATTTTGGATATTAAGAACTTCTATTTAATGAGAGCTCAACAATAAACCTTTTAAAAAATAATTTAAAGAAATAATGCATTCTGGCATATAAATATCTGCATTTATCATGTAAATTATGATTTTTTTTCTTATTTTTTGTAGTGTAATTATTGACACCTAAGGTTCGAAACTGGAATTTTGAGGTGATCTCTATCTTCTCCCATGCCATAAAAAGAAAAATATAAAAAACAAAACATAACACCTGCAGCATATTGTTAAAGCCTCTTGTAATAATTTTTAGTAAAATAACCCATTGAAAACATATATAACAAAAGAGTTTCTTAATTTAAGGTACTTGATGACTGCACCTATAATCTCACAAATACCAAGGTTTGTTCATCATTCTTAAATGCTCTTATAGTAAAAATAAAGCATTTATGTTTTCAGGGTGTCTATAGAGCGTAGCAGATATTTTAAAACATGTACCTCCATAGAATAACTTCATAATAAAAGATAAACTTGAACAAATGTTACAGGGCTTATTGTTACCAGGTATTGGAGACTGACCCCCATTTCTTTTTAAAGTTTGGCGCAATATTAACCAATCCTCCCCAAAAAAGAAAAAGGACACACCCTCCCTCATTTTAGAAAGATCTTTGGCCGGAGCAGGGTCTCTCTAAAAGCTGTTCCGTACAGTTTTTCAGGACAGCTGACTACAATAGTTCTTTAGTAGAAGACTATACTTATAGTTATTTTCTTTACTCTATAGTTAACATTTTTAGAAAGTGTTAAACTCTATTCTGTTTTATTCATGTATACATGTGCCTAATTTTCTTTCATTTGTTTTGTTACAGAATCATAACATCTTGCTTTTATTCAATGATACCCGTTTGCTTGTTTCTAATTAAACTTCACTTAGTTATAGCTATTTTCTTTACTCTGTATTTAATGCTTTCAGAAAAAGTTCTCTTTTTTGCTTAGTTGTTTTATTTTGTTTTATTAATTTATACATGTTGAACATTTTCTTGAAGTTGCTTGTTTCAGGGTACAAAATATTCTCATTTGTTAACGCTCATGCTGACCTATTTTAAAATGACTTTCTATAATTTTAGCGGTTTTTAATTTTATTTGCTTTTTAAAAACATGATTAAGCAGTTTTAGTGTATAGAATTGTATTCATGTTTTTAATCTTAACGACAAAACTAATAGTCAATGGCCCACAAATGACAGTAAACAATCTCCTTAAGAATCATGTTTATTTCCCCCCAAATACCCCAGCTCTATATCTATCTCTATCTGTCTGTCTGTCTATATATATATATATATATATATATATATATATATATATATATATATATATATAATATTATATATATAATATAAGACCTATTAACATTAACTATTTATTTAGTTTAATTTCTACAAGAAACCTTGGATAAAAAGTCTGCTTAATAATAATAAATTAAGGACCTCAACTAGAGCCTTAATCTTAATAACCTATATTTATTGATCACAGTCAAATACCTTATAGTACAGTACTTGAATAAGAAATGTTTTTCTACTGTAAAGTGCTTTGGGGCTTAGTATCGTTTTTTAATTCTTATTTTTAATGTTTCCATCAATTAACTGTTACTGTTAAACAAGTATCCCAAACATTTAAACGTGTAAGAATTAACACAATTACAAACAAAAATATTATTTTATATAGTACATGTGAGTCCTTCTGTTTTCCTTCATACGAGGCTGATATATATACACACACACAGTGATTAGTAAAATAAAAGAAATGACGCTATTTTATTTTCCCCAGAGGTGTGGCTGCCTGTATGTAGATAAATATCTATAGAGATCATGTAGTTATAGGATACTTAGCAGTCGTTATATTTTTAATATATTTATATATATATATATATATATAGGAGGGGGAACTATTAATAATAATTTAAAAAAAAAACAAGCCTGGTCTCTTTACACATGTTTTAATATCTAAACATGTAAGAGGCAGAATATTTTGATAAAAACTTTACGTTCTATATGTTTTTTTGTATCTTTATTTGGCTGTAACATTTAGATGGTAATATAACAAAAATTGCAAAAACTTTTAAACAGATGCTTAGCTTTATTTTTCTTCAATGTTTCTATATTTAATCTGTAAAAACTCAAAGACCTATATAGACACTAAATGCTTTTGGCGAGTCATCCCCACACCAGCAATCAGAACTAGTGTTTTTGGCTTTTGTTACTTCTCTACACACCAATTTAAAACTTTCTATGTTTTATTCAGCATTTCTCCTTTTTCTTTATCTTTGTTATTGTGAAAGGATAGTGTGTTTTATTTTATTTTGATGATTCTCAGGCCTTTCTCTGAAATGATTCAACCTTGAATTTTAAGAGATTTTAAAAATAATAAGTCATTTTATAATTCTCTATCCCTTTAAAACCACATGTGTGTGTGTGTGTATATATATATATATACACACACACACACACACACATACACACGTTAGAAAGTGTGTATTTCCTTAAATGTAACTTAAGGCATTTTCTCTCTTTAAACACCAATATAGGGTATTTTCTGTTTGATTCTCATATTCTACATTATTATTGTGTGATGTGATAGTGTGTTTGATGTTCATTATGTTTATCCTAAGCACTGTTGTTACATAAGCATATAAATGTAAAAAACACAGGCCCCTCAAATGTCTTCGTTTATCAAAGACTGATTTATTCATTAGTGTTTGTATCGTACGGACATATATGCAATAAGAAAATATATATATATATATATACGCATGTATGCATGCAATGAGCATATATGTGTTGTATAAACACAAATATGTAGGTATGGTTTGAAGTCTATAGACAATAAAATGTTTTAAAAAAAGATATGCAACTATTCTTATATTCATATATGTACACCCCCCAAAGGTCAAAGGTGTCATCAATCAAAACTAAACAGTTTTGACATAAGCTGTAGTACTTGTACTACTCCACATTCCTCATTGTAAAATGCACAAGAAAGCTAAAAACACTTTTACATTTTGTTCTAGTAAACACAAAAGCTGAAGTCCGGTTCCACATACAAACGGCTGATTGGATTCCTGAAGATGTGCGACAAAAGATGATTTCTCAGGTAACATCAATATTAAGATTACATATTCACTGGAGTTGACTGCTAATAAAATTTAAGAAATTTGAAATTTGTGTTATACCAAGAAAACATAAATTAAAATCAGACATTTGTCTAATTAATTTGCTGTAGTTAAGGCTATGATTTTGGCGCTGTACTTTTTAGTACATTTTCCGGGCAAGGTGCAGCAAAAAAACAAAAATTCACGGAAAGTTCACCAAATATAGGTTTAGCTACATCAACATGCACAAGAGCTTTTAAATAGTACACCAAAACCAATAACTATTGCTTTTGACTGCTGGCAAGTTTAGAGTACAAAACTTCAGACTCCGACATCATTTCTGGTCAGAGTCAAGGGTCTCCGACCCTGTGTGACAAGTCAGAATTACGTCATCTACAATCTTGCAACGCACAGCTTTTTTATAAATCGTCAAACCTTTCACCTGTCTTTCTAAAATATCTCACTGTCACATACCCGCATCTCTTTAATTAATGTTTGAAATTCTCCCTTTCGGGTTCTCTGTTGGTTGAGAGGACGGATTTTGATTATTTATTTTTTAAACCTCTAGTATAGCGGTACAAACTCAGCACATCTACTTAAATGTATTCAATGATGTAAATGCAGTTCGTATTTAAAGTATGAACAGCTGCAACCACTTTGCGCAATTAAAAGGATTGAAGCTGCACTGCTAGCTGTCTGCGCCTGATGTATCACATTTATCTGTGACAGAAGAGTGAACCAGTATTTCGAGTTTTCCACGATTCTGAAATTGCATGTTGTAAAAGTGTCTCTAAGTCGGAAAACTTCTGTTCTCCCATGCATTGTTCTTTCTTTACAGAAAACAGCTCTCACTTTTTTTTTTTGTATTTTAGCTGCCGTCCATTTACATGCTTGCTCGTTCAGCTATCTCATTTACTGGCCTACATCGATACAAGTACTGCATGCATACACAAGCAAACAATTTACAGACGCTCGCAGATTTGTATTTTCAGTGCACGACACTGCATTTTTTAAAGGAATTAAAGGAAGCGCCTTATCAAATATGTTTTTACATCCATTTTCAAGACTTTATTCAAATTCACGATTTTCATGAGTTCCATGACCTCTGTGACAAAATCATACATCAGGGGATAGCAGCGTGACATAGTGCACAGTTGCTTGACACTGGGACATTTATGAAATTGAGGAGGTTGTATGTACTTTTTTTTTAAGTAAATAAATATCAAGGACTTTAATATGTTCTACTGTTTTGCACTACATTGTAATACGCCAGGCCTCAGAACTGGCTGGTAAAACACTGTTTATTTATTAATTTTGCATCTCAGCACACAAACCGAATAAACAGAAGTGGTGAGTTGGTCATCACCTCGGAAGTGAGCCGGTACCAGATGCGCAATCTGTCTGACTGTTTGCAGAAAATCCGAGACATGATCACTGCTGCCAGCGTTAAACCCAAGCAGCCTTCCCAAGAAGACCTGGCTCTCCGACGCTACAGGTAATCTTCCTGTCACACCAGGGTCTGATCAGGGCTGCCGAGAGCTCATATAAAACTGTGGTCCTTCCCTTAGCAAACAATCTAACCGCACTCTTCACTTTGCTCTAAGAGGGTTGTTATATTGGGGTCACTTCTTGGTTTTTGGGTAAAGACATAATAGATATTGTTTTCATACTCATTTTCTCTAATCCAGTTGTCTTCATGTTATAAACCGTTTGATCAGAGATGCCATACCCTTAAATTATGCCCCCAGGGGCTGCTTAGGGAATTATTATTATTTTTTTTTTTTTAATTTAGTCATTGCCAATTTTTTTTTTTTTTTTTTATATAATTTTCTCTCAATTTAGAATAGCCAGTTATTTTTAGGCTCAGCTCACTGCTGCTACGACCGTGCTGACTCGGGAGCAGCGAAGGCGAACGCATGCTGTCCCCGAAGCGTGTGCCGTCAGCCGACCGCTGCTTTTCACACTGCAGACCCACCATGCAGCCACCTCAGAGCCACAGCGTCGCAGGACAACGCAGCTCTGGGCAGCTCACAGGCAAGCCTGCAGGCACCCGGACAGTCTACAGGGGTCGCTGGTGTGTGGTGAGCCAAGCACACCCTGGCCGACCTAAGCCCCCCACCCCCATTCGGGAGGCCTGCTGCTTCTGTATTTCTAAATGCATTTGTGTGTATAAATACCTCACAGTGGAGGTCGCTCCCCGCCCCCCTCTTTATGTAGAGCAAATTAACATTGTTTTTTTTTTTTTTTTCAGGATAGACAAAATGAACCGAGAACGTCTGCAACGAAAGAAAATACACTCTGCAGTGAAGCAAAGCCGACGCGTGGAGTTTGACTGAAGGCGATGCCAGAATATGAAGGATGGCTGCTTTGAAGCAATCTGTAAAGAATAAATGAATGATTTGTACAAGTTGTTGTCTGTTCCTCGTTTATTTTGTTGGCTGGTTTTGCTGTGTTGAGTAACTGGAAGTTATGGATGATTTTCTAAAGAGTTTCTCAAATATTCCACGTACATAAAAGTTGATCAATTTAAAGAGGCATGTTCACTGTTACTTTAAAATACTGGCTGGCACAGTGGACTGTAAATTAACATCTTAAAATAGTCATTTCTCAGGTTGCACGCTTGCCTCTACTGCACATTGCTGTGTGTTTACAATGGTTGTGGGGTTGGAAACGTAGGTCACTTGTTTGCTGAGCAGTGTCAAAGTATGGAAATGGTAAACTGAGTGTGTGTCAGATTTTTTATGCCTAAAAAAAGTAGATAAGCAGCTTGTCTGGACTGCTGGTTTTAGTTCTCAAAGGGATTTATTTAAGCAAAGTGAAACTGGACGTGTACACTGAACCTCAACTACGTCATCACCAGTGCCTAAGATTACCATATGGTTCAGCGGGACAGTTGAGGCTTTTCACCTCGCACCCCACTGCAATCTGGTGTATTTAACCTGTCTCCAGTACTCCAGTACAGCAGGACTACTCTTACCAGAAGGCGTTGGGGTGTGAGTTGAAAAGCCTATAGTTTAGACAATTTAACAACAGTTATGATGGCCCAATAACTTTTAAAACAAATAACAACTTAATAGAAAAGAAAAATGTATGTTGATATGTTTATCTAGTTGTTTTCTGTTAAATATCACTGTTTTGTATATGTGGAATGTTCTCCCAAATAAAAACTTCTGTTTGTTTAAAACATTACCACCTGTCAATAGGTCATTCAGTACACAAACTGGTTGTATTTCAGGTGGCAAATAAATTGTGTAAATCTGTGAAACCAGTCGTGGAACTAATCTAGGTAAGGAATAGATCATTTGAAATATACTGCACTATACATGAGTTATGTTTCTAACGAGATCAGACTGAGGTAGAACGTATTTCTATAGTTAAGTTCAATTATTTTCGTTAGCACACTAAAGGAAAAGAACCCATATCACTTTTTAAACCACATAAACAACTACACTGATTTAAAGTGTATTATTTAATATAAAATAGAAATTAAACACGATTAATAAATAAAATTAAAAAAAACGACCACGAAGGGACTCGAACCCTCAATCTTCTGATTCGAAGTCAGACGCCTTATCCATTAGGCCACGCGGTCATTCGGAATAATAATGTTTTTTCGTAAATACTAGTTTTTTTAACGAAGTGAACAAATTCAGAACAACCAGAGTCCCAGAGAGGTACATAATTGAAAAAGCGGCTAGTAGGTCCGCCCAGCGCCTTAGTCTAAAACTACGTACTTACCGAATTGTCTGTTATTTTCCTATTGCTGAATCATGCCCCACCCCTCGTACTCAGGGCACAAATGGAATTGACTGACGCGTCTGTGAAATAATGGTTTATATAAACAGTAGATACCGGGATGTGATTGTTAATATGAAATATATATTTCTCTATTGGTAGTCCAAGTCAAATTATATTAAAATATAAACTGACAAAATAAGTTAGCAGAGGATGGTTTCGATCGATCGACCTCTGGGTTATGGGCCCAGCATGTTTAATACTACGATCAGAGATCTGCTTTCCACAACCGTTCAATTAAAATATAACACTATTTTACTGTATTAATATAACAAACGGATTGATACTTTATATGAATTATACACGAATGTAAGAATTTTTTTTTTCTGTAGTGGTGTACTTTTTTCTTTCAAATAGCTTAAATCTATAATCGTTTGCGCGATGTATTTTAATATCAAATATATACACTATTGCAGTTTTGTTACAGGATACATTAGTTTATCTCTAATGTAATCACAGTTTTACATATAGACTGCACCTGTTTTCATTTACGCCCCAAAATCTGGGCCGCTTTGCTTTTCAAATAAAATTCAACCCAGTTTTTGGGACTCAGCTGACAGCGGAGTTTCTAAGTCATGCATGCACAGGTTACAATAACTGGATCGTGAATTAATTTATGAGTAACCCTTAGTACATTAATCAAAGTTCATGTATTTTTTAACTTGCCCCAGAAAACATTTATTTTATGAAAAAACTGAAATAAAATGTAAATGTTAAAAAAAAAAACATATTTCTTATTACAATGAAGAAACTACACTGCACTGAAATAGATGCATGCAAATTCATTAAAGCAGTCTTTTTCCTTTATTAAAGTATAATATTATTACAAATTTTTGGGAAGGAACATGGTATTCCAAAAAAAAAGACATCTCGTTTGCTTATGTAATGCCCACCAATATATTGTAGCATTTGGGGTTCTTTTGGGGACAGAAATGAGACTGCCACCATGAGTAGATGAAGGCTGTTTATTTTGACAATAATTAAATAATCACAAAATAAAGTGAGAAAAGGGGACTGAGTCGAAAGTGAAAATAAATGATAGTTTTTCTTTTACCCTACCCTTCCCAATCTTTTCCCCCTCCCTCTTTTCCACCAAACCTGCACTCCCTCCCATACACACCACCATACAACCCCTGCACACATACACCCACCATGCAACCCCTGCACGCACACACCACCATACAACCCCTGCACACATACACCCACCATGCAAGCCCTGCACGCACACACCACCATGCAACCCCTGCACACATACACCCACCATGCAAGCCCTGCACGCACACACCACCATGCAACCCCTGCACGCACACATCAACATGCAACCCCTGCAAAGGCGCAATATAAATCTGGTGATATGGAGCAATGAATCTGCTAGTAGGGGCCTCCAATCGTGGTCATGGAGGGCCGGTGTCCCTCCAGGTTTTTGTTCCAACTGTAACCTTAATTACTTAAGTAACAAACGTGTGCGCTAGGCTGAAAATTGCTACAGAGCACCTGTGGTGCATGCAAATAATGAATCCAGAAGCACCTGTCCTTAGGTGGCACAAATCACACTGTTGCCTTATACTTAAAGCCATCACTTTTAGTGCATATTTCTGAAACAGAAGCACCTAGAACCACCATTCAAATGGTTCTAGACTCAGGGGACCAGCCTGAATGTAACATGCCCAGTTATAGCAATTCTTGGGAAAAAAAAAAATTCAGGGTGTTCAGCCCCATCCATGTCTATGTCATGATGAAAAAATGACTTTGCCGAGGCGTCCTGACACCTAGAACCATGTAAAATGGCAACTCCTTGTGCAGGGGCCCTGTGGGCCTCAACAGAATCCGAGATATGCCCTGTCAATAACGTCTAAAAACTATCCTTCTTGGGGTCATATCTTAATGACCCCGGGCCCTAGAACCCCTCTTTCTCAGGTAGCCATCCGTTTTTCAAATGCTACATTTTCAACACATTTTCACATTTTCAGCATGATGGCTTGTCAAGGCTGGATTTCCAATAGCTTTTGAGCTCCAGGTTGGCAAAAAAGTCTAGATTGGGATTCTTTCCAGCTGGGGACACGTCACTTAGAGGGATCGACAGGGGTCCCAAGGTGGACCCCCGTACCAATTTTCAAGTCTCGTGGACCTCCGAACCCGAGATACAGCACCCTGAAAAATGTCTATGGGAAATCCCATTATAAAAAACACCTTTGGAGCAATGCCCGCCATCTGGCGGCGGGTAGCGTACGAACCAGTGGCCGGTTATTTTCTTTAACTGAGAGTCATGTGCACATGAAGGAAGTGCTCCCTTGTTCCTTGCCCCATGGGTCGTGGAGATATGAAGTACGATATGAGACCATCCCCTCCCTATGGCAAATCCCATTATAAAAACACTATTGGGTAAGGCTCGGCAAATGGCGGTCACGGGTTGTACGAACTCGAAGGAACCCAATTTCGTTGGCCCAGGGTTTGTGGCCTTATAGAGTATGACAGGAGGACCACCCCCAAATGTGATTTCCTATGGCAAAATACTACAAACAATGTCCATTATATATAAGACCTGAAACCTTTACATTTTGTAGTGTACTTATGCAACAGAAGCACCAGTTAAATCCGTTTGAAGTGTTTTATGATCACAATCTTGAGGTTTGATCTTGAGGTAGACATTTTTAAATGTCACACAATTATGCAGAGATGGGAAAAAAAAAATACTGTGCACACTATTTTGTATTAGTTATATTAATTTTGACAAATATAAAGCAAATACGACTGTTTCCAAAGAGATTACCAAATACTGGTCTTTTTAATTCTGTGCATCCAAATACAGTGCCTAGAGAAAGTCTACATCCCCTTTCAAAATTTTAACCTTTTGTTGCTTTATAGCCAGGAATTAAAATGCATTAAAATAGTTTTTTTTTTTTTCTGTTTCTCTACACATCCTACCCCACAACTTCCAAGTGAAAAAAAAATTCTAGAAATTTATAGAAAATTAGTTAAAAATAAAAACTGAAATAGCTTGGTTGGATAAGTGTCCATCCCCCTTGTGATAGCAATCCTAAATTAGCTAAGGTGTAACCAATCGCCTTCAAAATCACACACCAAGTTGAGTTAAATTGTAGTGATTCACATGATTTCAGGATAAATTCAGCAGTTCCTGTAGGTTCCCTCTGCTGGGTAGTGCATTTCAAAGCAATGACTCAACCATGAGGACCAAGGCGCTTTCAAAAGAATGCCGGGACAAAGTTGTTGAAAGGCACAGATCAAGGCATGGGTATTAAAAAATATCAAAGGCTTTGAATATCCCTTGGAGCAAGAGTCAAAACGATTGTTAAGAAGTGGAAGGTGTATGGCACCACCAAGACCCTGCCTAGATCAGATTGTCTCTCAAAACTGGATGACCGAGCAAGATGGAGATCAGAGAAGTTACAAAGAGGCCAATGGCAACCTTTGCAATAGCTACAAGCTTTTATGGCCAAGACTGGTCAAAGTGTGCATGTGACAACAATATCCCAAGCACTCCACAAATCTGGCCTGTATGGTAGGGTGGCAAGAAGGAATCCATTACTCAAGAAAGCCCACCTTGAATCCTGTTTGAAGTATGCAAAAAAACACTGTAGATTCAGATTCTATAGCCATGTGGAAAAAAGTTTTGTGGTCTGACGAAACTAAAATGGAACTTTTTGGCCTAAATGCAGTGTGTTATGTTGGCGCAAACCCAACACGACACATCACCCCAAAGAACACCATCCCTACTGTGAAGCATGGTGGTGGCAGCATCATGTTATGGGGATGCTTCTCATCGGCAGGGACTGGGGCACTTGTCAGGATAGAAGGGAAAATGAATGGAGCAAAATACAGAGAAGTCCTTGAGGAAAACCTGCTGCCCTCTGCAAGAAAGCTGAAACTGGGACATAGGTTCACCTTTCAACGTGACAACGACCCAAATCACACAGCCAAAGCTACACTGGAGTGGCTAAGGAACAAAAAGGAAAATGTCCTTGAGTGGCCCAGTCAGAGCCCTGACCTAAATCCAATCAAAAAGTTGTGGCATGACTTGAAGATTGCTATCCATCAACGCTCCCCAAGGAACCTGACAGAGCTTGAAAAGAAGAATGGTCAAATATTGCCAAATCTAGGTGTGCAAAGTTGGTAGAGATCTATCCCAACAGACTCACAGCTGTAATTGCTGCCAAAGGTTCTTCCACTAAGTATTAACTCTCCATTTTATTGCAACTGAGGTACTGTTCAGTTGAGCGAAAATTGTAAAGGGGTACTTGAGCTGAAACCTCCAGGTAGAAGGGGGTCCTGTAATAAAACTACAATAGTGTAGATATTTTATATTAAAATACATTGCACAAACGATTACAGATATGCTATTTGAAAGAAAAAAGTACACCGCTACAGAAAAAAAAACAATTCTTACATTCGTTCATAACATGATAATTCATATAAAGTAATAACCCATAGTTTGTTATATTAGTACACCAAAATACCACGTTATATTTTAATTGAAAGGTTGTGGAAATAACGTTATCTAAAAATCAGAGCAGCCCAGAATTTGGGGCGTTATCTGAAAATTATAGTGGCCCAGAATTTGGGACGTTATCAGCAAACCAAATCGGCCCAGAATTTAGGACGTAAATGAAAACAATGGCAGTCTATATGTAAAACTGTGATTACATCAGAGATAAACTAATGTGTCCTGTAACAAAACTGCAATAGTGTATATATTTAATATTAAAATATATCGCGCAAACGATTACAGATATTTGCTATTTGAAGGAAAACAGTTTCACCACCACAGAAAAAAAAAAAAAATTCTTACATTCGTGCATAACATGATAATTCATATAAAGTAATAACCCATAGTTTGTTAAATTAGTACAGTAATACCACGTTATATTTTAATTGAAAGGTTTTTTAAAACAGATCTCTCACTTTCTTTCTCTCTTTGATGGCGACCGCAATGTTAAAAATGCCTACAAGCTTTTCCACTCGTGTGACGACATATTCATGTGAAAGACATGGACCAATTAAAACGCGAGACTGTTCTGCGGTTCCATCCCAAAAACCAGGCGGGAGTCTTATCTCTTCGTATCGTGTTTAATATGATGCTGTTAATTAATTAATATAGCTTTAATCGTAGTGGTTAACGTTATTTTAGGGTGGTAAGGTAGTTACATTTCTAAACGCAGTGAACTTTATATTATAATTCTTTGTGGTAGATATATTTAAATAAAATCAATAAATGCATTATTCTGTGTATGTGAAGATCATGCATTGTCGTGCGATTTATTTTCATGTGCAATTGTATTTGTGTTAGAATGTGTAAGCATTTTATAAAAAATGAACAGGAATTTGTACGACCCCCTACTCAAGACAGTTGAATATATATTTTTAAGCAATACAGTCTATATATCAGTATTGAAACTATATTAATCATTTAGTTAATATATGTATTACACGTATTGCATGAGAATAATGAGCTTATTGTGGATTTAAAACAAGCATGCATGCAAAAGAAATACAATAATGTGTACCCCTGCTGTATTATTATTTATTGAACGCTAATGACAATAACAGTTAGTACAGCTGTTACAAACGTGTACCATAGAAAAGGGTACAGCAAACTTAATGTTAAAGCAGTGATGTATGGTACAGCATATTAAACGCAAGGTAAATATTGGAAAACTGCAAGAACCACTGCAAATTTACTGTGGTGACTTAATTTAAAGAAGCATACATAAACACAGTACAGTACTTTCTATGATGGGAACGACATTTTTAAAGCAAATAGTAAGGTTTTGTCTAGGAGTGAGTTCAACAAATAAATTATACTTAAATGTATTTAAAAAGCACTATATATACTTTTTTTGTTGCTAAAAACACATTTAATTAAATATTCAAAGGCAGACATTTGTTAACGAAAAAAAACATATTTGAGCAATGCAATAGATAAATATACATTAAACACGAATTTACATCAGACAGATAAGATGAAAAGATAAAAAGCGCATGTGCAGTATAGGTGAGATTTACTTTCTTCGCGGTCTACCAATTTCCCCAGACAACGTGTTTAAATGGTTACTGATGCAACTAACAACTTGAAATATATGTTTGTTAATTTTTATGAAAAAAGCAAACTGATAAAGTTAAAATTAAATTCAGTTAGATTCTAATTGTGCATATGGGCATTTTGCCAAAAGTAAATTAAATAGCTAAAGAGGGGATAAACATCTGGAAAGATTATAATCAGATGGGACTCGAACCCACAATCCCTGGCTTAGGAGGCCAGTGCCTTATCCATTAGGCCACTGGGGCTCACGTAAGGTCGTACCTTTTTGCACAAATTTGTGCGCCTGGCGATCGCAAAATACGGACAAAGGTACCTGGTAAAAAAAAATAACGCTTTACCTTTTACCGGTACTATGCAATATTTTACTGTCACCTCGGATTTTTCAGTACACTTTGCAAAAGCAGACACAAGCAAATGAAAAGTATTTCCGAAGGTTATACTTTAGATTTGATGGCTAAAGGTGCCATCCCACAACTGCGTTGTATTTAACATCAGCCATTATGATAGAAACGCTTGTTCAATTAAACACTTTTTAGTAGCTTAGAAATAATAATGCTAAAAGTAAGGTCCCACCGAGATTTGAACTCGGATCGCTGGATTCAGAGTCCAGAGTGCTAACCATTACACCATGGAACCCCTGTACGTGCTTTGGCACAAGGGGGCGATACACCATGGCAGCGGCTAACGACAGTAGTATTGGTGTGAATCAATCAGAAACAATTTTATAAAGGAATAAATATGAATTTACAGAAAATAACTGTTCCAAAATAAATGCATAAAATAAGATAAATGGGTTGGCCAAGAAATAAACTATGCCCTGCATTCTCGAGATTGTGGAATATTCATAGAATTAAACTTCATGCTGAATCAGCTCTCTGCACACTGTACTGCATTCCCCATATCCCTGCCTGAATCAGGTCTCTGCACACTGTACTGCATTCCCCAGACCCCTGCCTGAATCAGCTCTCTGCACACTGTACTGCATTCCCCAGACCCCTGCCTGAATCAGCTCTCGGCACACTGAACTGCATTCCCCATATCCCTGCCTGAATCAGCTCTCTGCACACTGTACTGCATTCCCCATATCCCTGCCTGAATCAGCTCTCTGCACACTGTACTGCATTCCCCATATCCCTGTCTGAATCAGCTCTCTGCACACTATACTGCATTCCCCATATCCCTGCCTGAATCAGCACTCTGCACACTGTACTACATTCCCCATACCCCTGCCTGAATCAGCTCTCTGCACACTGTACATTCCCCAGACCCCTGCTTGAATCAGCTCTCTGCACACTCTGTTTAACACATTGCAGGTGGCAATGCCATTTCAATACAGGGCTTTAACAGCCCTGCTTAATGCCAGTCTCCCAGGAATGACAATCAAATTCAGTGTGGCTGCACTACCCCTGCTTCACATTATTTTATTTTGCTGCCTTTATTTAATTGTTTTAATGTATGTTTGTTCGGTGGCTAGTTTTGCTGTCTGTGTCTAAATAACAAAAAAGACTTAATCTATGTCTAGAGTACTTGTTGTGGTTAAACGTTGCAAATGCTTTGTCATTGACATTGTGAGTGTGAGATCTACACTCTCAGCGGCATTGTAAGCGTAGCTGCTGATGACAGATTCCAATGGGAACGCAGCTTATAATGGTGAACAAAAAACATTCAACTAATGCATCTGCCCGTGTGCATTTTTGAAACACCTAATCTATACATTATCAGACTTTCTTCTGTAAGACAAGCCACCAGCCAGTAAAACAAAACAGACCTGGTATTACTTTAATAACTCTTTTATTGTGACAGAATTAGAAATGTAGAGACAAAAAAAGCTTACGATACATTAAGAAATAAATACACTTTTATATGAGTTTAATGGCTTGTTATAGTGTCAAATAATAAAGAGCAAAGGAGTAATCAATAATCTAAACACAATAATCAATAATCTAAACACAATAATACAATTTGGCAACCCTCGCCCTCCATGGCTAAATATTACAGGTAACACTGTTTTGTATTTTGTTTTTATTTTACAGTATCATGTCCCATAGGTTGAGATGTAAGGGAAAATATATTGTGTGTTGCCTGAAAAAGAACACTTGTCAAGACAGGGTTAAATACTCTCCATTTGTGAAGAGGAGCTCCTTCTCTGTACCATCCTGTTTGGCACAGTTCGCTTCAGAGCACATTTACCAGAGCTCTTAGACATTAGTTATAAGTTAATTACATTAGTGAAAACTGGAGTCACCCTGAGAAAATCCGAGCAGTCCTCATGAGAACGAGTCCTGCTGTGGTAGGAGAATTGCAATGTACCTCTTGGGGTCTAGCTTTCGAAGCCTGGTAACATCATGACATCAGTTACTGGTAACACAATTATGTTTGTGGTAAAAACAAAAAAACAACAACAAAAAAAAAAACTAAATTGTAAGGCAAAAGACCTAAAACATTTGTTTTTGTTTTAGAACTGAGAAAGTCCCAAGGCTGCATCATATATTGCTACATATATTTAAAACATATTTTTCATTTTATTTGCCCTCAGACAACTCTAAAATCCTGCTAAAGCTGCAGCAATATGAGAATACACAAGTTGTTGTGTTAAGTGATTCTGCTACACAAACCCTGGCAGCACCGATCATGTCTGAGAGAGACAATCCCCATTGCAGCCCCTATACAGAGACTCAGCCTGACAGATTTCAGTGTCTAGGAACAATATGCTTTCTCCACCATTGCCGTTTAGTGCCCAAGTGATTTTATAAATAAACTGGTATAGATTAACAGAAATTGTTTCTTTTTATAATAACCACATAATAACTGATATAACTGATATTTCTTACCTGTACCAAATAGCTCTATAAACACAATTTTTAATTTAAATGTACAGGCTTTTGTGATAACTTCCTGCTGTCTGAAAAGGCTGGTGGTTATTTTTAAAGAAACACACAAATTCACATGTTCCCAATTAACATACATTCCACATTGTACAACGCTGTAGTATCGCTGTTGCAGTGATCTACATTATATTACGCCGTAACTGTATCATGTATGACAGTCTTATTACCTGAGTAGCAATCAAGTGGCTTGGTAAGTAAAACATTAAAAAAATGTTTCCCTGAAATTGGCAAAGCAACCTTCTGGCTGGAAAAATAATTGTGAGGACAGCACAAGTTCAATTCCTGTCTTACATGGTAGAGGTGGGGTCCTATTACCTGTAACACAGGAAGGAAATGAGGAGAGGAGGCCAAGAGCAGCCAAGAAATCAGGACAAGGTGACAAGATAAACGTGTTTCATGGGAGTCCAAGTGAAAAGAAGATGTGGAAACAAACAAATCAGCATGAAAACTCAACCAAAGTTTCAAGGTTACAGTATGCTTTAAGGCAGGGCTTATCAAACTCGGTCCTGGGGACCCGCTGTGTCTGCTGGTTTTCATTCCATCCGAGCTCTCAATTACTTAACTAGACCCTTAACTGAACTGATAATTTGCTTAATTAGAATTTTTTACTTGTTTTCAGCTCAAACAGTTGCAGTTCAATTTACTTATACAATGTTATAGCTAACTTGAAATAAACAAGTAAAAATGTCTAATTAAGCAAATTATCAGTTCAATTAAGGGTCTAGTTATGTAATTGAGAGCTCGGATGGAATGAAAACCAGCAGCCACAGGGGGTCCCAAGGACCGAGTTTGAGAACCCCTGCTTTAAGGCATGGGTGGGCAATCAGCCCTTCAGCCCTTCAGGACCAGGATTGCCCACACCTGCTTTCAGGTGATGTTTTTAAAGCCTTGGGTTTTTATAGTAAACTATAACACTAATTTAACAAGAACTTGTATTGTAATATTGTGGAATGGCCAGGAATGTTCTCAGTTAAATCAACAGGTATTTATTTACATGTAGGGCGTCTAGTTTTCGTTTTTATTTTCCATCTCTCTCCCTCCCTTTAATTAACAGTTGTTAAGTTAAGTTGTTAACGGAATACCCGACTGTTTAAATTAGCGATGCACTACTACAGGGCTTCTCAAACTCAGTCCTGGGGACCCCATGTGGCTGCTGCTTTACATTCCAACCGAGCTCTCAATTACTTAACTAGATGCTTAATTGAACTGATTTTCTTTTACTTGTTTTCAGCACTTGAACAGTTGCATATTTCAAGGTAGCTATAACATTTTACGAGTAACTTGAACTGCAACTGTTTAAGAGCTGAAAACAAATAAAAAGGTCTAATTAAGCAAATTCAGTTCAATTAAGGGTCTAGTTAAGTAATTGAGAGCTCGGTTGTAATGTAAACCAGCAGCCACATGGGGTCCTCAGGACCGAGTTTGAGAAGACCTACATTACTAGAAACTAACGCAGTGAAAATTAATAAGCTGAATTCGGCGATTACAGCCAGAATGAAATGCAGGTTAAAATAGAATCAGGTGAGATCAATGCATGTAATTTCTTAACTCAATCAAGATATGAGGGTAAAAAGAAACAACTTCCTTTGGTAATTAGTTTTTGATTAAGAAAGCAAATTGGCTCAAAATATGTTTAAAGGGACAGCACATGATCAAAAATAAAACCTGAAAACTAGAACCCCTATTTATATGTTAGTTCAGTCCCAGGTTCTATAGAAGGGTGAAAACATTTTATCATGAAAAACATAAGAACACTGCATAAGCAATACTTTCGGAATATTAAAAATGAACAAAGACTATAAAAAAATTAATAAAACATAGCTTTCATTAAGGGACATGCCCCTTCATATTAGGATAAAACACATTCACTTATGCAGCTTCAACACTGTTATGTAGCACCCTCACAGCTCATAAAATGAAACCATTCTTTCAGTGTCTTAAAAACCTTAATTCAGTTCCAGCACACAGGGCTAATTATAATAATATTATTATATTAATAAGCCAAGGCTCAATTGATCTCCATAAGGACAGTGTTATAAGGCAATGCCTAAATTCACAAAAAAAAAAACCTAAAGGCTAAATCAAGCCTTTTTTTTTACTACGCAATTTAGTTTGCAACACTGTGGAATGCTGGAATTCAATCTGTAAAATAAAGATATATGTCTAAAGCGCCCTGTCTTTGTAAGATAGTACAAGCTCTGTGTGTGTTTTAGTAAGCGGATTACATGTTTGTTCCCATGTTACAGCTTCATGGGTGTTTACGGTTCTAAAGGTGAAATACATTTCTTTGCAGTGAGTGTAAGAGGGGTGATCCCTCAAAAAACAGACCTAATGCTACTGCATTAATACTGAGAACCCTGGCTGCAGATTCCCTGCTCTTTATCAGCGGTTAATTAAGCCAGGCAGGTAGTCCAGTAATACGATGAAACGGAAAGGGGAGCTGCGTGGTTCTGTTTATTTGCTGCTCTTGCTGGTTTTACTGGATTTCATGTCTGTCTTGGTCTTCTGGATGCGTGAGAAGATCTCCTTGAAGAGGGCCTTGTACTCGGGGGTGGTCTGGCCTAGCCTCTTGTCCACCGCCTCTACGTGCTTGCTGATGTTCTCCACGGCCTTGCGCTCCTCTGCGTCTTGGGAAAGCTCTGGCATGTGGCAGTCCCTCAGGGAGGTGTCTCGAGAGACGGGCCGGGAGGTCTGGACGCCCATGTGGCGCAGGCTCTCCTCATGGCGCCGGCACTTGCCCAGGAGCTCCTCATACTTCTCCAGCAGGGCATGGTACTGCTCATCCACCTCGCGCAGGATCGACATGCCCCGCTTGCGCACGTTATTGGCATGCAGGGTGTAGTTGCCTTGGTGCCGGCTGGCGGCATCCTTGGTGACGATCGTGTTGAGTGCTGTGTCGCTGCAGCTCTTCCGCACTGGGCTGGCGGCCGGGGGGCTGGTGGGGGACAGAGCATGGCTGCGGCCTCCGCTCCCCCCTGCTTCGTCCGTCTCCGGGGTGTTGTTAAGAGGCTCCAGCAGGGCCTCGGCCAGGCTGTCCTCTCCGATCAGCAGGTACTTCTTGATCTGCTTCATCTGCTGCAGCTCCAGCAGCTCAGCCTCCAGCTCGTGGATGCGCAGGTGGCAGCCCTCCGCCTGGTGCAGCCGGTGCTCCAGCTCTGAGTACTCATGCAGCATAGCGGCGCACTCCCGCTCCGCCCCCTCTTTGCGCTGCCGCTCCTGCTGGATCTGAGAGCGCAGCAAGCTCACCGTCTCCCGCAGGCGCTCGTTCTCATGTTCCAGCGGCTTAGGCTCCAGCTCCGACTGCGAGCTCCGGATCACAAAGCCATCCTCGTACCTGCAGGAGTGATGAAAACAAAATGAGTGAGAGGGACCGCTTGGAACATCCAAGAACTGTCACAAATTTTAAAAGGCACTACTTGAATCGGGAGCTAAAAAGCAAATTGGTGAGGGTACAAACGTGCAGGGTTACATTTACAGTATGGTCAGCATGTGCTGAGGAAGGGCAGCGTTAGTATGTGTGAGGGAGGGCAGTGTTAGCGTGTGTGAGGTAAAGCAGTACTATCGTGTGTGAGGGAGAGCAGTGCTAGCGTGTGTGAGGGAGGGCAGTGTTAGCGTGTGTGAGGGAAGGCAGTGTTAGCGTGTGTGAGGTAAAGCACTGCTATCGTGTGTGAGGGAGAGCGGTGCTATCATGTGTGAGGGATGGCAGTGTTAGCATGTGTGAGGGAGAGCAGTGCTAGCGTGTGTGAGGGAGGGCAGTGTTAGCGTGTGTGAGGGAAGGCAGTGTTAGCGTGTGTGAGGTAAAGCAGTGCTATCGTGTGTGAGGGAGAGCGGTGCTATCATGTGTGAGGGATGGCAGTGTTAGCGTGTGTGAGGGAGAGCAGTGCTAGTGTGTGTGAGGGAGGGCAGTTAGAGCGTGTGTGGGAAGGCAGTGTTAGCGTGTGTGAGGTAAAGCGGTGCTATCGTGTGCGAGGGACAGAGGTGCTAGCGTGTGCGAGGGACGGCAGTGCTAGCGTGTGCGAGGGACGGCAGTGCTAGCGTGTGCGAGGGACGGCAGTGCTAGCGTGTGTGAGGGACGGCAGTGCTAGCGTGTGTGAGGGACGGCAGTGCTAGCGTGTGTGAGGGAGGGCAGTGCTAGCGTGTGTGAGGGAGGGCAGTGCTAGCGTGTGTGAGGGAGGGCAGTGCTAGCGTGTGTGAGGGACGGCAGTGCTAGCGTGTGTGAGGGACGGCAGTGCTAGCGTGTGTGAGGGAGGGCAGTGCTAGCGTGTGTGAGGGAGGGCAGTGCTAGCGTGTGTGAGGGAGGGCAGTGCTAGCGTGTGTGAGGGACGGCAGTGCTAGCGTGTGTGAGGGACGGCAGTGCTAGCGTGTGTGAGGGACGGCAGTGCTAGCGTGTGCGAGGGACGGCAGTGCTAGCGTGTGCGAGGGACGGCAGTGCTAGCGTGTGCGAGGGACGGCAGTGCTAGCGTGTGCGAGGGACGGCAGTGTTAGCGTGTGCGAGGGACGGCAGTGTTAGCGTGTGCGAGGGACGGCAGTGTTAGCGTGTGCGAGGGACGGCAGTGTTAGCGTGTGGGAGGGAGGGCAGTGTTAGCGTGGGGGAGGGAGGGCAGTGTTAGCGTGTGGGAGGGAGGGCAGTGTTAGCGTGTGTGAGGGAGGGCAGTGCTAGCGTGTGTGAGGGAGGGCAGTGCTAGCGTGTGTGAGGGACGGCAGTGTTAGCGTGTGCGAGGGAGGGCAGTGTTAGCATGTGTGAGGGAGGGCAGTGCTAGCTTGTGTGAGGGAGGGCAGTGCTAGCGTGTGTGAGGGAGGGCAGTGCTAGCGTGTGTGAGGGGGGGTAGTGTTAGAGTGTGAGGGAGCATGTGGCGGTGTGTGTACCTGGGTGATGAGCACAGCTCTTTGAGGCAGGGGAAGGAGTGGATGGTCTTGCGCCTCTCCCTCTTCTCTCTCCTGACACACAGCTGTTCCAGGCTGCGTAGCTCTTCCACCTGCGCCTGCAGCGCCTCCACCTGGCCCTGCAGGGTCTCGATGGTCTCTGTCATCCTGGGGAGAGGGGAGGGAAGCTGTTAGCAAGACAAGACCCGGGTCAGACTGTTAACAATAGAGACAGAATTCAAGCTGTAAACAACAGGGCTACTGAGGTCAGGGAGTACAAAACAAGATTCTCCCTGAGCAACACATCAGGTGCATAGGAATCAAACAGCTCGGCCGTCTGTCCTGGGGCTGAGCAATCCTGGTGCCTGTCATGTGTAATTACACACTGCACTTCTCCCAAAACATTTTTATTTATGAAGAATTTGCAGGCCAGTAAAGTCGAAGGAACATTGTCAACAAAAATCCTTCATGTGCCAGATAGGCAGTGGGGTCCAATTCAAATCCCAGTGTGTTACCCTGAACCCCTAGCAGAACCATTAGCAGACTACAGCATTACCAGCAATGGCAACATGATGGATTGGGAACACATGTTGCACAGCGGATTCTAAATACTTTCACTCTAAGTCTATATGAATCCCTCTTGTGTTTCCCCCAGCGGTGAGCTATTGACTCCTATTGTCATCCATTAAAACATTGGAAAGGAGTCCATGATAAAGCAGTATTAGGAGTTCAGGGAGGCGATATTCAGATCTGCTGCTGTCTGCTACTTCAATGGATTACCAGCAGTGTGTCTTAGTTCATGCTACTGGGATTCCCCAAAGTCAGAATACAAACATATTTTCCACTGTGACACTATTCAATCGATGGCATATTGTAGCAGCCCTTCAGTTACACAGGTCTACCGCATTACTATTGCAGCATCATGGTCTGCATTGCCATTGAAGATCATCTGGAAAGGGCAATGTTTTTCAAACAACCAGAACAGGTGCTAGAGCAACACTGCTGAGCATGTGCAGCAGCATGTTAGTGCTTGAGCAGGGCAATGTGCCGTGCAATATCCCCTTCACACAGGATGGAAATGACTGCTGCCACACAGCTTCAGCAGCCAGCTGTCACTACCTGCTGCCTCTGAATCTAAACACAGGCTGGGAATGGTGCTAGACTAATGACAGAGCCGTTATGCTTTTAGACATCTGAAACCTGCACGTGGCTGCACTGGTACTTTCCTGCCCTTACCGGTCACTTTTCTGCTGGGCTGCCTTGCTCTCCAGGACGAGCCTGTGATTGGTGCGCTCCAGGCTGCGCGCGCTCACGTCCAGCTGCTCGTACACCTTGGCGTGCTGCTCGTTCATCTCCCGCAGCATCTCCAGCTGCTTGGACAAGTACTGTGAAGAGACAGCACAGAGACAGGCCCATCACAGACTGCCTGACCAACCCAGGGACTGGTGGCGACGCATAGGCCCGTCACAGACTGCCTGACAAACCCAGGGATTGGAGGAGATGCTTGGGGTTTTTGCAAGGAAAGTACATTTGAGAGATTCTAGGTTTGGATACAATACTAAAACAAATTTCTTTACTTTAATACAAGCTTAGTTAAATATGTACATATCACATAATGAAGTAAGAAGATAACATAAACCTATAAATATATGGACTGCCCATGCTGCTGTACATTTGGACAAGCCCAGAACACATGTTACATGTTGCCCCCTGTACCCCACACTGCCGCCAACCCTGTGATGCTGCACTTCTCAGAACAAACTCCCTCCTAATCCAGAGGCTGGAGGCACTTGCTCTTAATTGCACCCCGACAATATGTTTCTGCAGTGGGCACTGCAAGTCTTAATATGGGAAAATTATCTAATCAGGCATTGTCTTTCACGCCTCTTCTATCAATGAGAGATTTCTCTGAGGAGGCCTCATCTTTCACTCCTCTTCTATCAATGGTTTAATTCCTTCATTGATTATCTATGTATTACATTTCATCTCAAAATGAAATCACTTTGATTCATGGCATCCCTATAGACATGTTTTAGAGATAAATTAATTGCAGGTTTGCTGCTGGTGTGCTGTGTGTCAATATAAATCAGTGTGTTGGTTAGCTGGCTTTAGTGATTGGTTTCATGAAGCCATTTCCTTCCTACTTTCTAGTTTCCAATTCATAGGCTGGTTATGAGGTCAGCATGTAACACTGCTGTGGAGGAATGCAAAATAAAATCCTTCACAGTGGCAGTACATACACGTTTTCTGGTTTTAGTTTTGATCATTTAAATTATATCACCTTTTGGTTCAAACACCAACATAAATAATGATTTTCAATATGCTATTTAAAGTGTTGCATATTCAGTAGAAGTTGTTATAGTGTAGCATCATACAGGTCTTATGTTGTTGTCATTGTTAAAGGATTTAATATCAGTATATTATAACTGATAGGTTTTCCATTTCATGGAGAAATGGTTTCCTGGACTATTTTACAATGTTTCTATACCAAGTCCACAATTACAGAAGCATTATTAGATGAGGCAACTTCAATGATTTATTCAAACACAAAACTTAGTGATATTGTTATCTTTACTTTTTCCAAAAGTATTATAGTAGTTCAATACTGAAAAATGAAAACACACCAAATATTAATTACATACCAAATGATTTTGTGTTCACTTTTCCCCATTCATGGTTCAGTCACTGTATCCTGTTGCAATGGAGGTACAGCACGTACTGTGGACAATTTTAATGATGTTTCCATGAACTACTCTAGTTGGCTCAAAATGAATACATTACTCTCCACAGTACATCAATTGAACCGACTTTCATTGCACATCCCACGTCTTCTTTTGAAATAGAAAGTTAAAGGGTAACCTGTTTTTGTGTATCGGCACTCCTCACATTTTCAGTTCATGCAAATACATGTACAGCAAAACCGTGCCACTGACTTTCAATGCAGCCTTCCTGGGTTCCGTTGCACGGCAACGTCACTCCTCCTGGGTTCCGTTGCACGGCAACGTCACTCCTCCTGGGTTCCGTTGCACGGCAACGTCACTCCTCCTGGGTTCCGTTGCACGGCAACGTCACTCCTCCTGGGTTCCGTTGCACGGCAACGTCACTCCTCCTGGGTTCCGTTGCACGGCAACGTGACTCTTCCTGGGTTCCGTTGCACGGCAACGTCACTCATCTTGGGTTCTGTTACAGGGCAACGTCACTCTTCCTGGGTTCTGTTGCAGGGCAAAGTCACTGTGCAATTGCTATTACATGCTGGTGGGACCAGCATGATACTTGTTTATTTAAATTCACTGTGTTTGTTAGTGTGTCGATCTGCTCACCGTTTAAGTGTTAGTCTGTTTTTGTTTGTCCATTTATTTTGGCGTAAAGTGCAGTGTCCTGTTTCTGTTTGTTTAAACCTTTTATTTTCAATAAACCTGCGCCAGCAAGCGTCTCCATCATTTCACCTCATCTGTCCTGTCTCTGTGTATTCATTTCCTGGTTCTGACGTCTTCACTCGGCCGTCTTTGTGACAGTGACATACACAGGTATGTAAAGACAGATGGACAGGTACACTGATTCTCTCAATAACCAAGAGTGTCCTAACCATACGACTGTACCTGCATGAGCAGCTCTGTGGGTTAATGTAAAACTCCTAAGTGTGAAAGGCTTACCTGTACAGGTAGATATGGGCATCTCATTGAAGTGACAATATTGGGCAATTGTTGAGAATGGTATGTAGGGCCAGGGGCATCAGACTCTGTGGATCATTTTAAAGCATGCCACATTTTTCTATTAAATTCAAACAAAGGAATAACAAAGCTCTCAGACTGCCTGAACCAGGAGGACCTTCTCGCTTGTCACTCTCCCTGCAGCAGGACTCTCCATCCTCGCTGTTCCGTATCAGCAGCTAGTTGAGCATATCGAAGTTTCTTCCTCTCATACGCCTCATCCACAGCATCTTCCCATGACACTGTTAACTCTACCAGATGAACAAGGTGTGCTGATCCAGACCACAAGACAATGTCTGATCGAAGGTTAGTGGTGGCAAACTCAGGTGGAAAAATAAGCAATTGACCAACATCTGCCAGCATCTTCCAGTCTCTAGCAGCTTCCAGTTGTCCTGAGCGAGGCTTGATTTTAACACCTTAAGTTAATGGGTTATATTTTGCCCGAGTTTCCATACCACTAGAAATATGAAGCTGGCACCTGCAATGGTTTACGATATATTAGGATCTGTTTTAATGATCTAATCAGTGATGGTCATAACACTGCCACTCTAAAATGTATAACTGTATTTAACAGTGGTGTGGGAGTCTGCTGTGAATGAGAGAGCAAGGACAAGGACAAGGGTGGACAAGGGTGGACAGAGGAGCTCCAGGAGAACATGCATATGGGCAGATCAATATGCTGGTACTCCAGGAAACCACTACCAGGAATGCCTGTGCTACTAAAAATATTATAACAAGATAATGTTTGCGTGCATTAGTTAATGTTCCGTTTCTTTTTTAAAAGCAATATACATGACCCTACAGGAAGGGCCAGGTTCTGTACCCTACTTACTGTATAAAACAGCTGAACTTCAAACACACAGGAGGGAATGTTTGTCTACTGGGCTCAGGTTTGACGCACACAAGAGCATGCGATCACACATTTCAATTCATCTTCTGTTATTATGAAGCACAGTGGATTAGGGAGGGGCTGTTAAGAATGATTAATGTACAGAGAATGTGAAATGAGACAGAAAGAAGTACTTTATAATGAAGTGCTTCATAATGCCTCAATACCCAACTTGTCAACTTGACAAAATACACTTAGAAAGCCAGTGGACTTGAAGCTTGTTTCTGGCTAAGATACAGCCCCTCTTACTGATAGTTAACTAAATCCTGAAAAGGATCTCTGCACGATCACTACAGTTTACACTAGATATGTGGGACCTTGCCATTCTTTCCTTTTTAACCCCAGGATTACATTGCAATTAAGGCACTGGTACCCTTATAATGTCTTTTAAAAAGATGACGGTATGCAGTTGTTTAATGCTAGTACTGCATACAATGACACAACCCACCAGTTATCTACTGCTGTTTGTTTTATTGCCAGGTCATTTTTAAAAGCTGCATAAGGATAGAGGAGCCATACAATATCTAGGACTGCTGCAGTTGTATTTGCTCTGTTGACATTCAGAAAGATGCTTCCTTGAACTTTTGTCTTTCAGGTAAAAACGTTTCTAAATGCCTAATACTCAGAGTGCCCCTAAATTTACTGTGACACAAACAGTGAAGACATAATACAGTTATCAATGACAGGGGGATTTCTATCGCTCTGCATCACAAACACTGCCAGTCCCAATTCAAACTGTGTTCATTTATTAGAGTTAGTGATTTATGGATTAATTCTTTAACCAGGAATAAACCCATTGAGACAAGGGTGTCCTGGCAAGATGACCATCAAGCAACACACAGCAGTAATTTCACATCGTTAAAAGCAACATCATAAATTCAGTCCGGGATCAGAATCATTTACACTTCTATAGTTATTGGATCCTACTCATTAAAGTAAATGTAACCATTATTCAAGTCATTATTCTATGTTTTGCTGAGGCATTTGTATTATTTATCTGATGCACTATCATATCCTGGATACTGTAGTCCAGATTATTCCATGCCACAGAGGCACTGTGACTAAATGCTGATTGGTCAACACAGTTCCTTCTCAAAGGCACTTGGTAAGTAAATGAAAGGCTTGATTATAAACTGGTCTTCGGTATATTACTTATACTGTATTTTGCTCTATCGCTGAAGGAAACGAATAGGAGCGATTTCAAATTTCTTTCTTAGTTTAATGCAACCAAAATAAAACCCAATTCAGTATCTCATCATGAGCTCAGAGGGGTCCCTATTTCTCACCTCTATCTCCTGCACTTGCTCCTCATTGGTCAGGTACATCTGCTGCAATGAGTCCTCCAGCTCCTTGTTGCGCTCCAGCAGGGTCTTCCCGAGCTCAGCGGCCAGGTGCAGGTCTGAGCAGAGAAACAATGGCACACTTCATCTATACCTTCAAACGCACAACACCAACACAGTGAGAACCCCATGTTGGACCACATTTTCACAGTAGTTTTATCAGACACTATTGTGAAAACATTTTAGGGGAAAATAAAGAACAGAGCCCCTTTTTCTGGCCCACCCCTGGCTTAAAAAGATTTATTGAAAATCCAAACATCCCTTCTAGACTGTTCTTTGTATGCATATTCTCCCGTGACAATTGCATTGAGTTTTCTAGCACCCAGTTATTTTTCTCCCCAATTTAAAATGGCCAATTCATCACAGCAGCTCCCCACAAAAGCTCAGGAGAACTGAAGGTCAGTGGGCTTCCCCTGATCCCCAAGCCAATCTCCTCTTCACCCAGGAACTCAACAGTGCATGCAGGTAAGACTCCGCCCTCCTGAAGACAAAGGCCAGCCCTGCAGATCTACCTGAGCTCCCCAAGCCACTGACCAGTAGAAGCTGCTGTAGCAAGGTGACGTGACTCAGCACCAGAGCCAGTGCTGCAGAATCCCCAATGGTGATAAGCAACCTAGCACAGCTAGTACTGGAATGATTCACCACACACATCACGTGGCCATACTTTTACCACGTGGTCCACCTAGGAACACTAACCTGAAGTGACTTATTACATGACAAATATAAAAATGATCAAAACTCATTCTTCCAATAGAATCATAAAACCTGTCTGCCTAAGCAGATGTGAAGTACAGGGCTACAGAAAGTAGCTCTAGACAAGAACCTAATGGTTCTGTTCTAGGAAGGGCACACTGTCAACTAGTAGCAACTAGCAATGTAGACTGGGGTGCAAACAGGGTGGCCAGAAAAAAAAAAAACCTGTATCTCCTTTATTTAATTAGAAAACGTAATATCCTAGCAGCCCTTTAAAGTAACTGTAGCTAACAAAATAGTTCCATTAAATTTTCCACTATGCACATTCATTCATGATATATGACAAATATGCAATTTTAAAAAGTCAACATGTATTTTCATTTTAAACATGGTATCTGGTACTAGACTTGGTTAAAGAAAGCCCTGTTTAGAAGCTATGCTTTTAGTCCAAGTCATTTCACCTGGAGCCCTTCACTGGCTTCTTTCCTGTCAATAACCAGTCAGCTTCTTCCTCTATTGATTGACATGCTTTCAGCCAGTAACTTGCTTTGACCCAGAAGACACTCCAGAGGTGAAATGACCCAGCAAGTACAAGTGCAACAGATACCCCAAGAATAAGGCATAGAAACTGACTTTAATTAAAGCTAAAGCAGTACCTGATATATTCGGAGGGGAGTGGAGTAGACAGAAAGACAGCACTGTGTGACAAGGGCAGAGGGGAGTGGACCAGACAGACAGCACGGTGTGACGAGGGCGGAGGGGAGGGGAGCAGACAGACAGACAGCACAGTGTGACAAGGGCAGAGGGGAGTGGAGCAGACAGACAGCATGGTGTGACGAGGATGGATGGAGTGTAATTACATGTAGCTGCCGTGGGGCCGTCTCTCCTGTTGTGTGCATATCTTGAATCACAGAAGCAGCTCCAGGGTCCATACCCAGCGACACTCCCCTCAGGAGGGCCCAGAATCGCTGGGCTCAGCTCCACACTGGCTGCATCCTGCCCTGCACTGTTTCAGTTATCAGCTGGTAACATCTTCTCGGACCCTCCGAGGGGTTTACAAACAATCAGAACGTCTTTGCTATTCATAATAAGACCCCATGTTACTAATTTTATACAAAGACTGATAAATGGTAGAATAAATGTTTTTCTGAAGATCATCACCATCTATCCAAACATATCTTTGGGTGATTTTTTGGAGTCCCCCCCACGCAAGTCATTACGACCTAAACTTGGTACAAATAGAAAAAAACTTGAAACCAAATGTTTTTCACAGAATTTGGAAGACTGGTTCCTAAGGGTCTTACAGCAATATTTACATTTTAGGACCCACATCCCCTACAGGTTTTAGGCTGAAGTTCCAAAAAAACTTGTCAGTTACCTCTCGTCTTGCAATTTGCCAGAAGCGAGAAGGTGCTGCTAGTTCTGAAAAGCCCTGTTCAATACGAGAAGAACGAGGTTCTACACATGATGGTAGCATCTAAATTGCTCCCAGGGTCAAGGTCCCATTCTCACTTTAGGTTAACCTTTGCAAGGACACAGCTCGAAGGGAAAATTAAAAAAAAATAAATAATGGCTATCATTTCTGAACTCAGCATTTCAGAAAACCCCCAGGTGAATTTATTCTAGGCAAATCCGAGATGTAACAACAAATCTCTCCTCACCTCTCCTCCTCTGAGTTGGAGGAGTCCTCTTTATTACTTGACATCTCCTAGATAATGACTCCCACTTCTTTGAAAATGGCTGCCTGTATGTCATGGATGACTTGATTGGGCAGTAACTTTTTTGTTCGTCTTTTCTCGTCAATCAGTTACATTCCTGTTTGTGTACTCAGGCAGTCACGTCTTTTGTTGATGATTTTAATACACATCACTATTCTCGAATTTAAGACACAGGACATTTTTGAAGAAATACGGTATGTTATATGTTTTCTATTTTATTTTTACTCAATTATCGTAATCCAGATCACAAAAGACACACCATCAAGAGGCCAGGGACTATTACATCACAAGCTATATCAATACCTAAAGGGGTTATTGCTAATTAAATAATTCCATAAGTCTGGCACTTTAATTCTCTGCGTAGGTCTCACACGTGAGGTTCTGAAAGAAACAAATGTTGCAAAAATGTATTTTCATTGTAAAGAATGAAATCTAGTAGATTAAACACCCCTTCCTAGGTCAAGCTTCCGAGATGGACGGGCAACGAAATGTCCCTTTTCTGGTTTAGTTGGCATGGAATGACCAATGCATTAAATGAATAAAATCACATTTCAAGGTACTTGCCCTTAAATTTTTGTATAACAGGTTATTATTTTTATTTTATTTATTTTGAAAACACTGAAATTAATTTTGGTATACTGTAGAATTGTTATTAATTTTGGCTGAAGTCATTACACTTCAATAAAATGCATTCTACAAACTAGACACAGAACATTGCTAATTATAAATGATAAGAGATAGATCCCAAAAGAATTGACTATGAAACAATTTCCTTTTAAAACTCCACATGCCACCATCTCTCTAGGATGAATGTTAATTATTGAATTAGTTATCTCATAAACACTTCCCTTTATAGCCCTCTGTATGTCTTTGATAATATCCAGACCCTGACAGAATGAATTGCTGCAAGCCTGTCTTTTCTAACTGAGGAATTGAAAAACCGATATAGAAAATCAATGACCCTCACCGCTGCCGAGTGAACGATCAGGTATTACCTTTCAAAAGACTGCTTTCACACTGCAATTGCTGTGTGCATTACCTACACTGCTACATTCAGTTTTCATTTCATAACACTCTTCACAAACTGACTTATGAAATTCTTTTACAGACATCAGCACACAAACACATCTTTATATCCTTTTACATGTGCAGCATTTTAACCTGCTGCTCATCTTCTGCTAAATAAATTCAACATCTCAGCAATCTATAACCATGCTTTAGAATAAGTGCAGTGCTTCCATTATAGTGGGGTGGTTATACTGAAAAGTATGTTATGAATCATGCTAGAGGCAAGGAGGAAGGGCTGTAATGGCAGGATGTTTTGCAATGTATTTATAAGGAAGGGAATGCATTTCTGTATTTGGTCATTTTCCCCAAAGTATTAACAATGAACAACCCAAAGACAAACATGCCATTTTAACCTAAGGTTAAAACCTGGAGCTCAGCTGCAATTGTACCATTGCCAGCCTGTGTAAGAGAGGTGCGACACGTCTCTGTACAGAGAAGGATACTCCGGGATGCTCATGAAATGTTATTCTGTTTACATGACATCTACTGTACACTGTAAGGAAAAGAAAGTGTGTTTGAACCGAAATAGCTGAATTACTATCCTTAGATGAAGCTGTGCAACTGCTTATTGTAGCAATGTGGTGTAATTCAGAACAATGCGAGTCACCTGGTCAGTTCAGTCATTGGATTTGAAGGAAAGTATTCACCTGGTCAGTTCAGTCATTGGATTTGAAGGAATGTATTCACCTGGTCAATTCAGTCATTGGATTTGAAGGAATGCAAGACAGATTCCAAAATAAGATCCAGTTAAAAAACAAACAAACAAAAAACATTCTATTTGCAGCATTGAAAGCAAAAAAGTTATCAACACTAGAACTCTCAACATATATACCGTATTTCTTCGAATTTAAGACACGGCCTAAATTTCCCACCCTCAATTTGAGAAAAAATACAATATTAAAGATGCTCTTACATTCACTTGGTAAAGTAACATGGCTGTAACAACAAATCTCTCCTCACCTCTCCTCCTCTGAGTTGGAGGAGTCTTCTTTATTACTTGACATCTCCTAGATAATGACTCCCACTTCTTTGAAAATGGCTGCCTGTATGTCATGGATGACTTGATTGGGCAGTAACTTTTTTGTTTGTTTTTTCTCGTCAATCAGTTACATTCCTGTTTGTGTTATATGTTTTCTATTTTATTTTTACTCAATTATCATAGTCCAGATCACAAAAGACACACCATCAAGAGGCCGGGGACTATTACATCACAAGCTATATCAATACCTAAAGGGGTTATTGTTAATGAAATAATTCCATAAGTCTGGCACTTTAATTCTCTGCGTAGGTCTCACACGTGAGGTTCTGAAAGAAACAAATGTTGCAAAAATGTATTTTCATTGTAAAGAATTAAATCTAGTAGATTAAACACCCCTTCCTATGTCAAGCTTAATCAATGGCAGCAGTAGCAGCAGTGCATGTGTGTGAGTAAGCATGCACTTCTCCACGTTTACTTAAAAATGTTATAGCCAGGGTTTTCATTCCTATTAACTACGGTATTATTGTAAAGAGAGTTCATCTGTACATTTTTTGATTTTACTGCTGTATTTCCACAGTATCAAAACTTTTCAATGCATGGTACAGGTTTGTCTCATTGTACACCACCCGTTGCTGAGATGGAGGGAGTATTTCATTTCTCCCCTGATTAGTATCCTATTGGGTGTTTGTATTATTCTCTCTTGCAGTTTTTGTTGAGACCATTTTGTGTCCTTTTTCAAGCACAGGAATTGCTTAAGAAAACACTCTTAAAAGCTGAATTTCTGAAGCTAGCTGGCTTTAGAAATGACACTGTAGCAGCTGTGAGCTAATCAATAGAAATTCTCAATGCTAAATCACTGTATACAGCTGCACACAGACATTATAACAGCAGTCATTTTTATAACCACCCAACTTTAGATATTCAGCTTCCAGAAATTACAAGAGGATGTCAAACAACAAACATAATAGGATATTAAACTAAAGATGCTCAGAAACTATATTATTAAAATCAATTAATATTGTGTGTGTGTTTTTATTTTTCTGTTTAAATAATAAAACGATATATTCCCTGTCTTTACCCAGTGGCCAGTGGGAACTGTACCCAACCCAGGAGAGACACAATAAGTGGTCCTGCATTGACAGCCTGCACGGGAGGAAGGCCCGTGTGGAGTGCTTAGCCTGGTCCCTAGAGTGTGCCATCGGGAGGGAGGTACTTGTGGAGTACTTAGCCTGGTCCCTACAGTGTGCCAACAGGAGGGAGGCTATTGTGGAGTGCTTAGCCTGGTCCCTAGAGTGTGCCAACGGGAGGGAGGCATTTGTGGAGTGTTTAGCCTGGTCCCTAGAGTGTGCCAACGGGAGGGAGGCATTTGTGGAGTGCTTAGCCTGGTCCCTGAGTGTGCCAACGGGAGGGAGGTACTTGTGGAATACTTAGCCAGGCCCTAGGGTGTGCCACGCTCACATTACAGCAATTAATAAACACAATCATCTGCTGCCTCTCACAATGCACTACATACTGGCTCAGTAGTCGACCAGAAGAACAATACAAATTGGGCATTCCTTCTTATTTGATTGTAAAAGCTAGCACTAATTGTGGGGGATTTGTGAGCCAGATTAAAGCCAGAACTGATCACGGTGAATGGATGTGACTCCCACTCATTCAACTGAAAAAGTGCAACTGGCTATTGATGACAACTGAGTATTTGTTTTGTGATTCAATGGGTTTCCCCTGCCCTAGCAGGGTTAGGATGTTTAAAGCCAGCGAGCAGAGCTATGGGTTCTTGCTACACGTGGCCTGTCTTTGTCTTTGTCTTTGCCTGCTCTTGCTCTTGCTCTTGCTCTCGCGCTCTCTCTCTCTCTCTCTCGCTTGCGAGAAGGCCCAGGGCACCTTTAGGCGAAGCTCGGTCTGCCAGCACAGTGGAGCACCCTGTGATTTAGTTTGTATGACAGCGGTATTGTCTTTTGTGGCCCCAGGGCAGGACTTGGGAAATTCACAAAAAAAGTGAAATTGTTCTGCATTAAAAGCAAAACAGGGTGGTATTTGTTGCTGAGATACTGATGCACGATGTGTGATGCGGCACAATGCGCATTTACCAACAAGCAGACTGAATCCAGTAAGTGTGATTGCACCAATATGCCGTGCTACACTATTTATAGAAACAGGCATCAGCGGAAGAAGACATGACCTGATTACAAACGTGATGTTACTGGAAACATGGCTCAGTCTTTAGGACCTGCTGAGTCACGCTCAGTTTCATAAAATTAGAATCATGTCACTACTTTGTTGCATTGCTTATTAGAAAATGACTCTGTAAATTCAGGCAGTCATATTTTTGGCTTCTTAGAGTGACTTTCATTACTTTATGGCAAAAGTTTTATTCTCTAAATGCTGTTGGTTGAAAACCTTAAATAAAATCTTCAATAAAATGAGAACAAAGTGTAGAGAATGTCCCTGAATAATAATAAATGCCAGTGCAAGGTTATTAAAACAGCTTCATGTGAGAATATTGGTTTGTAAGCAAGTCTGTGATCGATTCATTTCAGCTCGAGACATCTTATTATGTTATGATTAACTGTTTCAAATCTCTCATTGGGAATGCATAGTGTGCATCTGAATTGGGGGAATATGGAGATACCTGCTGGCCTGGTCAAATCACACTTTTTACATGCAACGTATGCTGATAGCTTTAATTTTAAATTTACAGCCGCACACAAGGAAATATGGTACTGTACATACATCAGTGATGCACTGATGAGATTTTCAACATAATCAACCAATAACCTTTAGCACGATGTGTTATTTTTGTTTCCCAAGTTCTTTGGACTTCATTAGATTTTATAGTTCAGTAGCTACAGCACTGTATTGTTTGAATCAATCAGTATTGTTTGAAACAAGCAGCACTTTCATGCTGGGACTGAATTGATTGCTGGCAATTAGCACAGTAAGAAGACAGACAGGTGCTGCCTAAGTGGGTGTTTGTATTGTATTACACAACTGGCAATCTCAACAGTGCAACTCTGGGGGAAAAAAGCCAACTGTGAAGTGCCTCAGCTTGGTTACTCTAACCTTGAAATGAAAGTTTTGCAACTTTACATTGTTCTATTAATTGATGCCTTTTACAACCAAATAACTTTAATGTGTTGACACAATGGATGTTAGACACAATAGCTGCTGGCCAGTTTGTCATAACCTTTTGAAAAAAACAGTGCTGTCAAATCTCAATCGCTTATCGCTTGTTACTGTTTATCAAATCAACCAATTATGAATGCTTTTCTTGCACTAACTGTATGCAAATTCATGTCCTGTGATCCTCTAGTCTAGATCTACAGCAGTGAATGGCAATCAGAAACGCACCACTAGAAACTCCAGTAGCAAACAGGTCAAGCCCACAGATGTGGGGTTGCAGCAGAATACCGGTAGTATGATATTACAATGCCACAATATTATGTCCTGCCGTTATCATCAACACTTTCCTAGCCTTACCGGTGCAATAGTGATATTCAGGATTTCAGCAAGTTCACATGGTTCAAGTTCAAGTACTCAATACTGAAAACAAGCAATCCATTATGAATATTCTCTTTACAAATGAATGCAATCTTTTTTTTAAAAGATATCACAATACAAAAAAAAAGTTATAGTTGAAACTCTACAACAGTTGTGCTATAATTGCAACACAAATCTTCAACAAGGGACAAGATTGTCTGTTTCCACTCACACAATGTGCTGGGAACTACATGGTACTACCCATCATCCTCTAATCTGTTGGCCTGTCTGTGTAGTCACGTCACTGTCTTCTCTAAATAGCAATCCACAACGGACTAGATACTGTACTGTTTCCTTGTCAGAAACCCCTTAGCTCATTACAAAGTCTTTTACTCTGATAACCAAGCCCTGGATCGCAGGAGTAACAGTAACTAGAACGCGATGTTTTTTTCTTGTCATCTGGTAATGGAACCCTGGGATGTCATTAGTTTCACATTAATTTTCTCCTGCATCATTCTCTGCCTGGCACAAGCTGGCATTTGCATCCCCTTATCTTCTTAATAATTTGTTTCAAATTTATGGCAGGAGGTTGGCTCTGGTGGGTGAGGGATCTAAAATCAGCAGGGACTGTTTCGCCTCATTGTGCTACAGTGCTCCCCTACTGGCCAGTTGCCCAGTGAGCACAAGCGGACACCTGCAGAGCTGGCTTTTGTCCTCCAGGGGACAGTGGCTGGCTGACTTCTGATTTAGTTTCTAGTTGTTAAGAGAGAGTTGGCTTGGTCGTGGGATCGGAGGAGGCCCACACTGACCTTCACTTCTCCTGAGCTGTTTGGGGAATTGCTGCAGTGAGGAAGTGTAGGTGGACATTCTAAATTGGGGAGAAAAGAGAGGATAAAATAATGGGGCACTCGAAATCAAATAAATTAAAATTCTCTCAAGTGAACTCATCCTCTGCCTCAGAGATAGTATTAATTGACAACATTATATTTATTTAGAAATTGTATTTGCTGAGAGGAAAATACATAATCATTCTATTAATAATACATATATTTAAAAACACATGTAAAAAAAAATAATAAAAATGTCAAGGCCTTGCTGGTTTTAATTAATACAGCTTTTCAGTAACATGATATGCCATTGATGTTGCTTTTTTCTGGTAACCCTGTGTAATGCCTGCAAAGCCATTCCTCTTATTACCACTATCAACTTTTTAGAGGCAGGAAAACATCACTCGTTCCAGGCATGTGACACATTTCTCAAGGTCAGCTGACATTGAGAAGCGTTTGAGAAGGTGAGTCTGCATCACTGAGCTGCCAGTCACCTTGACTGAGAGTGCTGCTTCTTTATGCAAGCAATAAGGGAGCTTGGCATGGTGATCAGAGGAAGCTACAGCACACAAGCATGCATGGTGTCTCCTAGAAAAAGGAAAACATTTCGGGGTAGCATTCTGCTTGCGAGACGTTTTGCTCTTAAAATATTTAGCATATTTTTAAAGAGAAGACAATGATCTATTCAGAGATACCAAGATATTTTGTAAGTAAGGGGTCTGGGTGAGGAAAAACGGGCAATACAATCCCCACCACTGGTCTTGCTGCAAATCAACTGTTGTCATAATTTGTGCAGGTACTGTGTCTGTGTCTGTGTGTGTGTGTGTGTATAAACACAATGGCATTCCTTCTGGTTTGTTTACTTTCTGTCATGCAAAAGATTAGGCCTAAGCTGTTCCCATGGATTTCCATGCAAATATTACCCTTGAAAGCTGCTTGTTTGTGTTATAATTATTAGATTGTGTTGAGTGTATACTCAGTGGCATACAGTTCTGTGTCAGTCCTGCCACACTGTAGAATAGAAACTGCTATTCTCCCTTTTAAAACAGACTGGAAGATTCCCATATTCCGTAATGTGTCTGTTGTGATGCGACTCATAGTAATCACCGTAAGAAACATACACATATCACAGGACCATACCTTAACAAGAGTACCGCACTACACATAATCCTACAGCTGTATAGCATATACAGGGATCGTAAGGCTTTGTATAGGCTACTTTTGGGTTGTTGATGCAACATAAAATGTACAGCAATAGTAATATTATTGAATAACAAACACAATGTGCATTCGTTTTTGTAATGCAACATGGCATGTGTCTTTGTGTATTCATTAATTAATGTACCGTATTTATTATTTGCGACATCAGATCTGTCCTGGTCCCCGCAATGTTGTGAATTTTTTTTTCACGAAATGCTGTAACAATTCCACGCATTGCATAGCCCTGGCCACCCTACCTTGTTCCAGGTCTTGTTGATCATACCACGGCTCCTCTTCCGCGGTCTCAAACTCCTCCATCCTCCCAGCGCTCAGCATCAGGACGCCGAGCCCTGCAAACACCGGCCGGGTAATTAGCTTCCCGTCGTGGAGACGGGTGCAGAATCCAGGTAAACAACAACAAAATTATGTATCCGGCTTTACGGGTAACAACAGAGCCGATTACGGAATGTCCTAAAAGTGGTCTTATTCCAAATCCACAGCGATATGTCTGGAACAAAGGACACGGAGCACTATAGTAAAGAAAAGGTAAACACTGTGCAATTCCGGTCACAGATACGTGAGAAGTAGCTACGCCAGCGGGTCTGAAGCTGTATACCTCGCACACTGTGCAATAAGTATTAATAGTGTGAGTGCAATTTATTTACCCGTTTTAAACCCCCTGAATGATGTGTATCCATCTGCACCTTGTCATAACCAAACCTACACAACACAGCAACGCGCCACTGTGGTCGCTCTGAAGCTATGCGTACAATTAATGCTTCGCCTCACAAGCCAAGAGAATTATGCAAATGTGCCAATGATGTTAGCAGCTACTCAGCTGTGTTATTGTAGCTGGTGCCCTGCTACGATATCTCTCCTCCTTCCCTGTATTCCCTGCTTTGTATCTTCTCTATCTCCTTCTGATACAGACGTGGCAGCCAGTTGCAGCTCCCCCCTCGTCACTCTCACACGCACACATGCAGTCACTCACAGCGTTGACTCAGAATTGCAGATGTTCACCGCCTCAGTGTGCCAAACAGAAACGCAGAGGAGTCCACGAGCAGACCCTGAAAGAGGGAATGCTTCTCCAGCTCAATAGGGACCTCTAGCATTGGTTTCTTCAGAACACGTTACTGCAATGCCACACAGAAAACATCAGTGGTTAATTTGTGCCGGGGCTTAGCACCGGAACCTCTTCAGTTAAGTTAAAAACCTCAAACAAATATTTGCTCTCAAATGCGTTTTCTTAACATTCTAAACACAGTTCTTGCGTCTGCGACACAGTCTGCTGCCAAGTTTGTACTTTTGTACTTTACGATTTTATTTGAGTGGGTGTCTTTAATGACATTGGCAGCACAACAGGACTGCGACTTTGTTGTCGTTTTTTATTCACAAATAAGCTTACTTGATTTTAAAAACGTCTTCTTACACTATTGGTTTGATTAAATGAGTACACAACAAAATACGAAAGCTTAACATTAATTTCAAAAAGAACAACAACAAGTTTTAATGAAATAAAAACATTGTAGCCTAATGCAGTATTGTCACTTGCCCGGTTTAAGTGATAACAGATATATCAGCAGCTGTATGTTTGTCCACCAACATTGCACAAGTAAGCTTCTAATGCATGTGGAGTTTGTAAAAAATATTTCTTCACTTACCTAAGAAAATTGTAACACTGTTATAACTTGTTTATACAGAACTACGTTACTAATAAGTAGGCTATTCTGCTGCAGTCGCGGGTCTGTGCTAGTTTTAGGTGAGACATCGGTCGTGTTCTTATAGCGCAGATTTCCACAGTGCTGCACAGAATCGCGGTGATGCGCAGCAGACGTCACTCAACACCCTCAGAAATCTGTGCAGCTTCTGCATAGCCCAGCGCAGCTTTGAAATGTTACTGCGGGAGGCTGGCGGCGGCTGTGAACCTAAAGGGACGATGCATAGATCACGAGTGACCTGCTAATCGTTAGCAGAGGCGAACGTTAGGTTATTACCAGAACACTGGTTCCCTGAAAAGAGATTGACAACCATTACCGAATGGGAAAGAGCCTCTCTGACCGTCAATCTCTGAGCAAATATACAAAAGCTGCCCTATCAGGGCCCTGATGTGAGGGGGAAGTCCCGCCCACGTCCTTCTGAAGAGGGACATCCTCACAGTAGCACATCGCCATTTTCTTTCAAAAACAGAGGTCAGCTGGGGACACAACCTCAAAGGCTAATGGTTGTCATTCTCTTTTCAGGGAACCAGGGTTATGGTAATAACCTAACCTTCCCTTTAAATTCGAATGACAACCATTACCGAATGGAAAAGCTGTGCCAAAGCTGTCGTTGCTCCAGATTACCGACAGTACAGCCCCGCGGCGATAGCAACAGAGCCCACATGACGCCTTAGGGCATGCCGCCTGCATACTTCTAGAGCCCAGAGAGGGTCTCGTTCGGTTTGTCACATCAAGGCGATAAAAACTCACAAATGTCTGACTACCTGTCCATATAGCACCATTGCATAACTCATCTAAGGAGGTGCCATGAAGGAAAGCCCACAAAGTTGCCTGGCCTCTGGTAGAATGGGCCGTAATATCCCCCAGTAAGGGGGAGTCCATCTGTTCATATGCCAAGAGTATCACATCTGTCACCCAGTGCGCTAGACGTTGCTTCGAAGGGCCTGATCTCTAGAGTGGGACCCATAGCAGACAAAAAAGCTGGTTGGACAGTCTCCAGGACACCTTCCTATCCAAATAACAACTCTGAGCCTGAACTGGTCATAGCGTGTGTTGTCTATGGTCCTCCTCTGACTTGTGCGGGGGAGGTCTGAAAGATTCCAAAACCACTGATTGGTTAATATGAAATGAGGATACCACCTTTGGCAGAAAGGATGGATTTCTTCTTAATGTTACCCGCTAGTCACTTCCAGTGAAAGCCATACATGTGTCATCGATGGACAGCACATGAAGCTCACTTACTGGCAGACGTAATGGCTACTAAAAATGTTACTTTTAATGAAACAGTGCGCAGTTCTGCTGATGCCATGAGTTCAAATGGGGAATCCATAAAGGCCCACAAAACCAGTTCTAGATCCCACTTGGGGACCATAATTTTCATGGGAGGACGAAGCCTCTGAGCCCCTTTAAGAAATTGCACTGCCAGGAAATGTGCCCCAGGGGACACCGAGTCAATTTTGTCATGGCACACTGATATTGCTGCCAGGTATACCTTCAAAGTGGACGCTGATTTTCCTATGTCAAACAAGTGTTGTAAGAAAGTTAATATCATCTCAATCGGGCAAGTCACAGGATTGTGACCTTCGGTAAGGCACCAGTCTTGGAAAACTTTCCATTTATGTGAGTACTGGGCTCTAGTGCTCGGCGTCCTAGCAGACTGTAGTGTTTCTACTACTGCATCTGGCAAACCTCGTCTGAATAGACGGCTCCGTTGAACAGCCAGACCCAGAGTTGGAGCTGGCCTGGGTTCGGGTGCCATAATAGCCCCTCCGCTTGGCTCAGGAGGTCCTTGTGCAGCGGAAGCTGCCACAGCTGATCCAACAACATGTCGGAGAGGAGAGCAAACCAGGGGCGTCTCAGCCATCTGGGTGCAAACAGCAAAACCTGTGCTGTCTCCACCCTGATCCTCTCTAGTGTCAGGAGTAATAATGGTAGTGGAGGAAACTCAAACAAGAACCCCTGTGGCCAGGGGTGAGTTAGCATATCTACTCCCAGGGAACCCCTGTCTCTCTCCATGGAGAACCATAGGGGAGCAATGAGTGGACTCGACTGTGGCAAAGAGGTCGACTCGTGCCGGTTGAAACCTCTTCCAAATCTGTTCCACCACTTGAGGATGCAGCCTCCACTCCGAGCTGTCTGGAGCTCCTCTGGACAGGAGGTCTGCTGCCTTGTTGTCCACACCGGGGAGGTGAACTGCCCTGATGGAACACAAGTTTCTGTGCGTCCAGGACAGGAGTGGTGAAGGCCCGGTGAGCGCAGGCCGCCTTGGTGATTTATGTAGGCTACCACTGTGGTGTTGTCCGTCCGGACCAGCACATGTTTGTGCGCCAATTGCTGGCAAAGATGTGATAACGCCAGGCTCACTGCTTGCAGCTCTTGTATGTTTATGTCCCTTCCACTGACCTCTTATTCCTCTCCCGTTCCAGACTGCTCCCAAGCCCAGACTGGAGGCGTCTGTAGTGATCACTTCCCTTCTGTGAGGGGATCCGAGGCGAGATCCGAGGTGCAGATTGCTGGGACACAGCCACCACTCCAGTGTCTGCCGGCATTGCCTGGACACTCGCACCAGCTGGTACCGATCTCAGTACACCTTGAACGCATTCACCCAGGCTTGAAGCGGGTGCATTCTCAGCAGCCCTAGTGGAAGGATTCTCGAGGTGGCTGCCATCAGCCCCAACAACCTTTGATATAGTTTGACCTGTAGGAGAGCATGAATAAGGAGAGTGTGACCTCCAACGACCGAATCCTGTCTTCCGACAGTGAGGCAAGCATGCTCATAGAGTTCAGTTTAATCCCCAGGAACACTGTACTGAGACGGTATGAAGTTGCTCTTCTGTTGATGTATTGAGAGCCCTAACTTCGCCACATGATCTATGGCCTGTTTTGTGTGTGCCTCTGCGCTTGCTTTTGACTGCGCGCAAAAAAAACAATCGTCCAGATAGTTTAGGATCCGAATACTCCGCAACCTGAGTGGAGCTAGCGCTGCATCCATGCACTTTGAAAATGTGCAGGGTGCCAGTGAGAGGCTAAATGGCAGCACGCAGAAGGTGACGTGCAGATATTTACTGTGCGCGGGATGGATCAGGATGTGAAAATAGGCATCTTGCAGGTCGATCAATGTGAACCAGTCTCCCAGTTGGACGGACTGGAGGATACGCTGTGCTGTCAACATGTTGAACTTCCTCTGCTTGAGGAACAAGTTGAGGACCCTGAGGTCCAGAATTGGTCTGAAAACGCAGTCTCTTTTGGGCACCAGAAAGTACTTGGAATAAAAACTGCTGAGGGCATCGTTTGGACTTACCAAGCGTACAGCGTTCTTCCTTTGAAGATTGGCGATCTCTTGTTGAAGGAGAATCGCCCTCACTGGTTCGACGGTGGTGAAGAGCACACCCTTGAAGGGCGGTGGACCTATGCGGAATTGTAGAGTGTATCCGTGTCTCATAGTCGATAGCACCCAGGAGTCCTGGGTGCAGCCTTGCCATGGGTCGTTGCCGTTGTTTAGTCCAGTTGTGGGGGGGTTTGGTGACAGCTGGGGCCCCTCAGGGGTGGTCTCCCTTGGGCTTGGGAGGGGGCGGAGAGCTGCACTGCGGGAGGAGAGATTGCTAATCAATCATTCAGTTGGAATCGCGGTACAACTGCACATGAATTAATAAAGTGCAATTCCCCGTGCTCACACATATACTTTTTACTTGCACTTGAAGTGCTGTGCAATCCTCGTGCCTAAATACAAATATACATTTTAAACACTCGTGTTACACAGACCCGTTTATGTCCCATGTACCAATGACTATACACCAACATTAACACACAACATACAACACAAAATACACACAGGGGCAGGCACTTTGCCACAGGGACACAATAAACATGGATCTCTCTTTTACTTTGGAAAGGTTAAATGGAACAGTTGAAAAGAAGCTGGATAAATTTGGGGACATCAACTACGCATATGGAGGCGAGAGGTTTGGAATTGAAAAAAGGAAGGAAAAAGTACAAACTTCCTGGAAAGTCTAGATGGCAGCAGAAGATTGAACGCTTCTTTTAGAGAAAGGAGGCAGTTGAGGAAGCAATGGAGGAAACACATACAGATTCAAAAAGGCAGAAGCCTATGTCAATTCCTTCAGACATCCCACCTATCAATCCACCCGAATACCAAATGGAGGACTGTGCACCCAAGTGGAAAGAAGTAGAGCAAGCTGTGAAAAAAGCAAGGCCATCATCATCTCCAGGGCCTAATGGAGTTCCATACAGAGTGTACAAGAGTGCTTCTGGAGTTCTACGAATCCTGTGGAAATTGATGAAAGTGGCATGAGAAAAACAGGTTGTACCAAGAGCATGGTGCCGAGCAGGTGGAGTCTTTATACCAAAAGAAAAGGATTCTACAAGCATCAGTTACTTTCATCCTATTTCCCTATTAAACATCGAAGGCAAGATTTTCCTCAGCATTATTGCTCAGAGAATGTCAACCTACATATTAAACTGCTTCATTGACACTTCAGTACAAAAAGCAGGCATTCCAGGTTTCCCAGGATGCTTAGAACACATCAGCGTAATCTGGCAACAAATTCAATCAGCAAAAAAGGAGAGGAAGGAGCTCCATGTGACATTTGTGGATTTGGCTAATGCATATGGTTCAGTGCCACATGAACTTCTTTGGGCAGCATATGATATTTTCAGCGTACCGATGACAATAACAAATTTAGTGAAAGCCTACTTTGGAGACTTACAATTTAGATTTTCAACTTCAGAATTCAGCACTACATGGCAATGCCTAGAAGTTGGAATAATGGCAGGATGTACCATTTCTCCACTGGCTTTTACTATGGCAATGGAAGTAATTATTAGGGCATCAAAATGGGTAGTGGGAGGAGAGCGCTTGGCTTCTGAAATGCGACTACCACCAATTCGAGCATACAGGGATGACATGACAACAATTATTACAACCGTAGCCTGCACATATCTGTTATTGGGCAAATTAACCAATAACATTGAATGGGCACGAATGCATATCAAGTCCACTAAATCAAGGAGCATCTCTATAATTAAAGGCAAAGTAGTAGATAAAAGGTTCTACATTAATGGTGAGGCAATACCAACAGTGTCCGAGAAACCAGTGAAAAGTCTAGGGAGATGGTACGATGGGGAGCTAAAGGACACAATTCATGTTGGAGAAGTTAGACAACAAGCAGTGGAAGGGTTGAAGAGCATAGACAGCAGCGTTTTACCAGGCAAACTGAAACTGGTGCTTTCAGTTTGGTCTACTGCCAAGACTGCTGCGGCCAATGACTGTGTATGAGGTTTCCTTGACAACAGTTGAGAAGCTGGAAGCTTTAATCAGTGCATGCATCAGGAAATGGTTGGGAGTTCCACACTGCCTCAGCAGAGTGGGACTTTATGGTAAAGGAATATTGCAGCTACCAATCTCTGCTCTAACCAAGGAGTTTAAGTGTGCCAAAGTCCGACTGGAAATTATATTAGTAGATTCACGCGACAAATGCGTAATGAGGCAGCACCTGTGTTGAAAACTGGAAGAAAATGGATGGCAAAGAAAGCTGTGGAAGATGCTAAGGCTGCCCTTATTATGGGGCAAGTTCAGCATGGAAAAGGAGGTTTTGGTTTCAGTTCAGCTTCTCCTACATGGCACAAGGCAACCCCAGCTCAACGGAGGAAGCTGATAGTCAATGAGGTGCAAAAGCAGGAGGAAAGGATCGGGTGTGTAAAGGCCATTTCCCAGGCTAAGCAGGGAGAATGGATGAGATGGGAGAGTGTGGAACAATGCAAGATCGGTTGGCAATACCTATGGACAATGGAACAAAGCAGGATCAGTTTCTTCATTAGATCAGCATATGACAGTCTCCCACAGACCCTAAACCTCTGGGTGGGTGAGGATCCCTCATGTCCTTTGTGTTCATCACCTGCAATATTAAGGCACATTTTGACAGGATGTAAGGTGGGTCTTAGCCAAGGACGGTTTACTTGGCGCCATGACCAGGTGCTGCGATGTTTGACCTTAGCATTAGAAGACAAGACCTGACCAATAAGTTGCCACCAGTTCCATCAAAGCATTACACACAAAACACAATATTCCTCCATCCAGGGAAGCAACCACTAAGAAAAGGTGTTAAAACGAAGCCTTGCCCAGGACAACTGGAAGCTGCTAGAGACTGGAAGATGCTGGCAGATGTTGGTCAACGGCTTATTTTTCCACCTGAGATTCCACCACTAACCTTTGACCAGACATTGTCTTGTGGTCTGGATCAGCATGCCTTGTTCATCTGGTAGAGTGGTAGAGTTAACAGTGCCACGGGAAGATGCTGTGGATGAGGCGTATGAGAGGAAGAAACTTCGGTATGCTCAACTAGCTGTTGAAGCTAACAGCGAGGATGGAGAGTCCTAGTTTACCCAGTGGCGGTGGGTTGTCGAGAATTTGTGGCACACTCTACAACCCGGTTTCTCAGAGACATCGGGTTCAGTGGCCAAGAGTTGCATCGTACAGTGAAGAACTTATCTGAAGCAGCAGAAAGGAGCAGCAACTGGCTGTGGTTGAGCCGGAAAGATTCTGGATGGGGATCTCAAGCACAATAGAAAGAAAGCAATGCTGATGTACAGGTAAGTAAGCTGGGCTGAGCTGAGTGGGGGGTGGAGGGGGGTGATGCTGGGATGCCAGAATCACTGCTGAGCCCTCTTGAGGTATTGTAGGCTAGTCAACGAAACACAGAGGATATAATGTGCCCACTTGAAGACCCCAGAGATGTACCCTACTTAGCTCAATCCAGACGGTTGTCATGCTGATGCGCTGGGGAGACCGCACTGGGTTGATCCCCAGAGCCAGCATTGCAGCCGTTGTGTGTGCTGATGTGCTGGGGAGGCAAAATGAGCTGATCCCTGGAGCCAGCATTACACTTTAGCAATTAACACCAGGCAGAAGGATATTTATGCAAATGGATGAAGATGCAGATGGATCACATTAGTTTTCTGAGTTCAAATCAGCATGAAGTTCAACATCTACTCTCATGTAATGAAAATCTTAATCTGATCTCTGTGGTACACCACTGGTTACCTCGCTCCATTTTGAGGTTTCTCCTCTAATCAGTACTTTCTGTTTTGTACATGTTAACCACTCCCTAATCCATGTACATGCATTTCCGTGAATCCGCTGCTTCGTTCAGTTTGAAAATTCATCTTTTATGTGTGACTTTTTGGAATATAAATAAACCATATCATATGCTTTGCAATTATCCATTTTCAATGTTGCATCATCAAAAAAATCAAGCAGGTTAGTTAGACACAGTCTCCCTTTCCTGAAACCACGCTGACTGTCTCGCAGGATACTGTTACCATATAGGTAATTTTCCATTTTGGATCAATAGTCAGACTTATTGGTCTGTAGTTACCTGGTTCGGTTTTCTTTCCCTTTCTGTGGATCGATATTACGTTTGCAACTCTCCAGTCTGTCGCTACTACCCCTGTGTCGTAAATAACTTTTTTCATTTCTTTGAGTACTATTGGGAGGATCTCATCTGACCCAGGGGATTTGTTTATTTTAAGAGCTCCTCGACCCTTTAATACTTCTGTTAAACACTTCGGTTATGCTAAAGTTATTTACAACTGGATAGGAACTGGATGACATGTGGGGCATGTTGTCCGTATCCTCCTTTGTAAAAACTTCTGAAAAATAATCATTTAATATATTTGCTATTTTTTTTCTTCGTTTATGATTTTGCCATTTGTATCTCTTAGACATTTAATCTCCATCATGTTTTCTACATGTTAACCATGACCTAATCCATGCACATGCATTTCCTTGAATCCCTACTGCATTTTGTTTGAAAATTAATCTTTTTTGCAGGTGTCAGGGTGTGGAGGATGATGTGGTGTAGGTGCAATCCAAACAAAACAAAGGTCTCAAAATATGTTTTTAACCCGCAGGGCCTTTTAGTATTTGAGGCAAGTCATTTTACAATGCTACAAAACAAAGTGTCCATACCAACAGGTACGCAAAACAAATTTGACTTGCATGATGAGGTGGTGAGGTAGTGTTGGGTGATGTGCCTCTTGGTTCTAGTTGCAGTGGTTGTCTGTGAGTTTCAGTTCCAGCTCCAAGGGCTCCCGCTGCCGTCTGTGTACAAAAGATAAGAAAACAGCTTCCAGCTTGTTACGTACCAATCTCCAAAAGACAAGGGAAGTATTCAGCAAAACTGTGTCCCCTAAATACTAAATCCAGGTTCTCCACAGATTTGCCCCACAGAAAGATGGCTGACTTCCGGTCTAACTAACCCTACGGTGACTTTTCAACCGGTGCATCTCCTGTTGAGGATACTTCTAGCCTTGCCTAGCGCACTGTCAGGTTGAGAGGGAGATTTGCAGCTCAGCTTCATTTTCTCCCTGTCACAGCGGGACTTTGTCAAAAGTTTTCTGGAAATCTAAATAAACCATGTCATATGCTTTGCAGTTATCCATTGTCGATGGTGCAGCCTCAAAAAAAATCAAGCAGGTTAGTTAGACACGATCTCCCTTTTCTAAAACCATGCTGACTGTCTCCTGGGATACTGTTACCATATAGGTAATTTTCCATTTTGGATCTTATTATAGTTTCCATAAGCTTGCATATACTTGAAGTCAGGCTTATTGGTCTGTAGTTATCTGGTTCAGTTTTGTTTCCCTTTTTGTGGATCGGTATTACGTTTGCAATTCTCCAGTCTGTTGGTACAACCTCTGTCAAGAGACTGTTGCATGATCTTGGTTAGTGGTTTGTAAAAACTTCTTTCATTTCTTTGAGTACTATTGGGATGATCTCATCCAGCCCAGGGGATTTGTTTATTTTAAGAGCTCCTAGTCCCTTTAACACTTCTGCCTCGGTTATGCTAAAGTTATTTAAAACTGGATAGGGACTGGTTGACATGTGGGGTATGTTGTCATTATCCTCCTTTGTAAAAACTTGTGAAAAGTAATCATTTATTATATTTGCTTTTTTTTTGTCTATGATTTTGCCTTTTGCATCTCTTAAATATTTAACCTCCTCTTTGAATGTTCTCTTTGTTATAATATTGGAAAAACATTTTGTAATTGGTTTTAGCTCCCTTAGCAATGTTCATTTCTATCTCTCTCTTGGCCTGTCTAACTTTCTTTTTGACTTGCATTTTCAGTTCCAAGTACTCTTTCTGTGTACTTTGTTTTTGGTCCCTTTTAAACGCTCTGTAAAGTGCCTTTTTTGCTGAATATTTTTTTTTTAATTGATCTATTAAACCATTTTGGCAATTTTGTTTTAGATTTAGATTTGTCTACTTGGGATGAAATTATTTTGCACCTCTAGTACTACATTTTTAAAAAAACAGCCATCCTTTTTCTGTGGATGCTTTCTCTATTTTACTCCAATCTACTTCTGTTAGTCTTTGTTGATTCAGAAATGTCTTCGTCTAGACCAGAGGTGTCAAACTCAAGGCTCGTGGGCCAAATGCAGCCCTTAGAGGTACTTTATCCGGCCCCCCGCAAAGTTCATTCATTAGTGTAATTTGGCCCTGCCCAGTCTGAGTCTATTGGGTTATTACACGTAAGAACTCCAAATCTCATCAGCCATCAGAAAAGTAGCGGGAAGCTCAGAGCTAAAGAAACAGAAGACAGCGAGAGACAGCCAATCAGATCTTGTGCTTGGTGCTTAAGCTATATTTTCAGTTAGACACTGTATCCTACTGGCCGTCAAGAACGATAATATAACTCAAAATGTCCAAGCAAAGAAAGATTGATAAGGAAGGCAGATTGTTTCAGGAAAGGTGAGAGTTTGAATATTTATTTATAGAGCAGCAAGAAAATCCCATTTGCTTGGTATGTAAGGGAAGTATTGCGGTGATGAAATAATTCAAATTTAAGGCACCACTATGAAACAAAACATAAAGAAAAATATGGTGAGTTTGAAGGAAAGCAAAGGCAAGAAAAAATGGCCAAATTAAAAAGAACCCTTGATTTACAGCAGAACATGTTTAAAAGGCAAAAAGTGAAAGTGATGCAGCCGTAAAGGCAAGTTGTCAAATCACTTTTCTGAGTGTGCTTTTGTAAAAGACTGTATGCTTAAAGTCACAATATTTTTCAACAGCTTGAGAAGTGTGCGCGCAACATGAAATTACAGTGGGAGAAATTTGCTGGATTGACAACAACAGATGGAGCGCCTCCCATTCTGGTGAAAAAAATTAACTTGTGGCTTTGGTGTGCAAAAAACTACAGGAGGTGAATTGTCCACTGACACTTATAACGTACCATTGTATTCAACACCAGCAAGTGCTGTGTGGGAAGGTGCTGAAAATGGATCACATAATGGTCAGGGCAAAAGGTTTGAATCACCAGCAATTGCAAAAGTTGCTTGACGAGCTTAATGCTCAATATGGTGATTTGCCGCACCACAATGATGTTCGCTGGTTTAGCCATGGTGCAGTACTTACAAGGTTCTTTGAATTGGGTTAAGAAATTTTCATGCACAATAAAGGGAAAGAAATTAGACAGCTTTCAGATGCAAAGTGGTTGTGTGATTTGGGATTTCTCTGCTATATAACCGAACAGCTCAACAATTTAAAGTGAAACTGCAAGGCTGTAAACAAGTGTGGCAAAGTGTCCACCCCTGTGTATATTTTGTGTTGTATGTTGTGTGTTAATGTTGGTGTATAGTCACTGGTACATGGGATATAAACAGGTCTGTGTAACATGAGTGTTTAAAATGTATATTTGTATTTAGGCACAAGGATTGCACAGCCCTTCACGTGCAAGTAAAAAGTAAGAATATGTGAGTGGAGAACGGGATTGGAGATGGAGGTAATAATAATAATAATAATAATAATAATAATAATAATAATAATAATAGGTAAAATATCAGCTCACCGTGCTTGTTTAGTGTTAGTCCGTTTTGTTTGATCTCTTTGTTTTGGCTATGAGTGCCGTGTCCTGTGTTTTGTTTGTCTTGCAACCTTTTATTTTCTGTCTGTCTGGGCACTATTAAATGGTGAGCGAGACTATTCGCTCAGCTTCACCAAACTCCATCTCTGTTGTTTATTTCCTGGTTCCTGGTTTCTGGTCTGACGTTCCCCACTCCAGCCGTCTTTATGACACATGGTGTCATCGTGGGATTACCAGCGCCTCCTAGACACAGACGAGAGCAGGAACCGCAGTTTCTTCTTTAAAAAAAAAATGTAAAAAATGTCAGAAGACGCCGTAAGGTTGAGGGACTGGATCCAGGACAATTCTGGGCTGGAGGCCCAGTCCATGCCCTTAGCCATCCGGGTCCTGTGGCTGATGGACAGTGAGCAATGGAAGACGTATGAGAGGGAACACACCCCAAACTCCCTGGAGGAAGGTGTGGAGTTGGTCCTCTTGTTGCAAGAGGCAGTCTTCCCAGCGACAGCGAGTAGAAATGACAGCGAGTGGGAGAAGTACAGGCGTGGAAAAGTACAGAGCAGTTTAGAAGCAGTAAGGAGAAATTGCATCTTGAATTGCTTTAATCAGAAAACAGAGGACATTGGGGAAACACAGCAGCAGCTCAAAGTCAAACAGTCGCGTGTGTTTTTCTGATAACAAACAAGCTGAAACTCAGAGCAGCTAATTCAAATTCAGCACCGTTCTGAGACACGGGCGAGGGGAGGAGCCAACAGCACAGCAGAACAATGCAGTTAAACGAGGCAGTCTTCCCAGCGACAGCGAGTGGGAGAAGTACAGGCGTGGAAAAGTACAGTGCAGTTTAGAAGCAGTTTGAAAGCAGGTTGACGGCTGCAGAAGAAACTAAACTTCAAAAAAAAAAAACGATCTGTGACACCTGCTTGTTGTGGGAAATCTGAGAAAACCCAACGGAGCTAAGCCAAGTGTGTGTAAAGTGCCGCGAGATCCAGGATTTGCATAAACTAGTAAGTATGCTAGAAATGGAGCTGGAAGAAGTGAGACAGCAACAGGATCTTGAGGAACTGGCACACCCACAATTCATGGAAGTCTGCATCACCCCTAACAGACTGAAAGCCACCAGGGAGATAAAAGGTCAGAACAGCTGGGTTCAGGTAGGCAGAAGCAGGGAAAAAAAGAAACTTCCTCAAACACAACCACCAGAAATCAAAACAACCAACAAATTTGAGTCACTTCAAAATTTTGATGAGCAGAACCAACAACAAGAGAATGAAAGGAACAACATCCAGGATCCCATTGACAGTGGTGACCAGACAGCAAAAAGAAGAGAGGTCATGATTATTGGGGACTCCATATTGAGAAACACAGCAAGTTCAATTCGCAGTTTGGACCCCCTTACTACAACAGTGTGCTGCCTTCCAGGAGCCTCGGTCAAGCACATCACTGAGAACGTGGACAGGCTCCTAGAACGAACAGGAGACGACCAGGTAGTAGTCGTCCACATCGGTACAAACAACATTGGAAGAGACAGACCAAAATCCCTGCAAAACAAATTCAGAGCGCTAGGAAGGAAATTAAAAGAGAAAACCAAAACTGTGGTATTTTCTGGTATACTACCGGCACCTTGCAAAGGACCATATGGACAGCTGGAAATAATTAATCAAAACGCATGGCTGAAGACGTGATGCACACGGGAAGGCTTCACCTATCTTGATCATTAGACCACATTCTACAACGAGGACTATCTGTATAGACGGGATGGACTGCATTTAAATAACAAGGGAACCAGTCTACTCGGAGAAAAGATCCTCGAGCAGGTTCAGAAGCATTTAAACTAGAAAGGAAGGGGGGAGAAATCAACAAAAAAACAGAAGGGAGACCGCATCAAAACAAGAACAACAACTCAGGTAAGACAACCATTAAATGTATTTATCTAAATGCTAGAAGTATCAGAAACAAAATTCTAGAACTTGAAGCTACTGCACTAACAGGTAACTATGATGTGATAGGTGTTACAGAAACGTGGTTGTCTGAGAGTGATGGGGACGAATATAATATTTGTGGGTATACACTGTATAGGAAAGACAGGCAGGACAGAAGAGGAGGAGGAGGGGTAGCGCTATACATAAGAAACAGTCTTGAAGCCCAGGTGTTAAACCTGGACAAAGAAAATAAAACCGAATCAATATGGGTCAGAATAACGGACAAAAATTCAAAGGGCATAATAATAGGAGCATGCTATAGACCGCCAGATTCAGATGGTGAGCAAAATAATCTGTTATACAATGACATTAGAAATGCGTGTAGCAAAGGAGAAGCCATACTAATGGGGGATTTCAACTTCCCCCAAATAAAATGGGAAAACCCGGTGGGTAGCACGAAGGATGAAATAGAAATGGTGGAAATGACAAATGACTGCTTCCTAACACAATTTGTCAAGGCACCGACTAGAGGGGAGGCATGCCTTGATTTAGTCTTTTCAAATAACGAAGATAGAATAACTAAAACAGAGGTCAGAGAACCACTGGCAAACTCAGACCACAACATGGTCTCATTTGAAGTGTTTTTTAAAACCCCAAAAGTAATGACTAAAGCTAAGGTTTACAATTTTAGAAAAGCAAACTATGAAGGTATGAAACAGAGACTAACAGAAGTAGATTGGAGTAAAATAGAGAAAACACCCACAGAAGAAGGATGGTTGTTCTTCAAAAATGTAGTACTAGAGGCGCAAAACAATTACATCCCTAAAGTAGACAAATCTAAATGTAAAACTAAATTGCCAAAATGGTTTAATAGATCAATTAAAAAAAATATTCAGCGAAAAAAGGCACTTTACAGAGCATTAAAAAAGGACCAAAAAGAAAGTACGCAGAAAGAGTACACAGAACTGCAAAAGCAAGTCAAAAAGGAAGTTAGAAAGGCCAAGAGAGAAATAGAAATGAACATTGCTAAGGGAGCTAAAACCAATTCCAAAATGTTTTTCCAATATTACAACAGCAAGAGAACATTCAAAGAGGAGATTAAATGTTTAAGAGATACAAATGGCAAAATCGTAGATGAAGAAAAAAAAATAGCAAATACATTAAATGATTACTTTTCACAAGTTTTTACAAAGGAAGATACTGACAACATGCTCCACATGTCATCCAGTTCCTATCCAGTTTTAAATAACTTTAGCATAACTGAGGCAGAAGTGTTAAAGGGACTAGGAGCTCTTAAAATAAACAAATCCCCAGGTAACTACAGACCAGTAAGCCTGACTTCTATTCTATGCAAACTTATGGAAACTATAATAAGATCCAAAATGGAAAATTACCTATATGGTAACAAGGTCCTGGGAGACAGTCAACATGGTTTTAGGAAAGGGAGATCGTGTCTAACTAACTTGCTTGATTTTTTTGAGGATGCAACATCGATAATGGATAATTGCAAAGCATATGACATGGTTTATTTAGATTTCCAGAAAGCTTTTGACAAAGTCCCGCACAAAAGATTAATTCTCAAACTGAACGCAGTTGGGATTCAAGGAAACACGTGTACATGGATTAGGGAGTGGTTAACATGTAGAAAACAGAAAGTACTGATTAGAGGAAAAACCTCAGAATGGAGTGTGGTAACCAGTGGTGTACCACAGGGATCAGTATTAGGTCCTCTGCTATTCCTAATCTACATTAGTGATTTAGATTCTGGTATAGTAAGCAAACTTGTTAAATTTGCAGATGACACAAAAGTAGGAGGAGTGGCAAACACTGTTGCAGCAGCAAAGGTCATTCAAAATGATTTAGACAAGATTCAGAACTGGGCAGACACATGGCAAATGACATTTAATAGAGAAAAGTGTAAGATACTGCACGTAGGAAATAAAAATGTACATTATAAATATCATATGGGAGATACTGAAATTGGAGAAGGAATCTATGAAAAAGACCTAGGAGTTTTTGTTGACTCAGAAATGTCTTCATCTAGACAATGTGGGGAAGCTATAAAAAAAGGCTAACAAGATGCTTGGATACATTGTGAAAAGTGTTGAATTTAAATCAAGGGAAGTAATGTTAAAACTGTACAATGCACTAGTAAGACCTCATCTTGAATATTGTGTTCAGTTCTGGTCACCTCGCTATAAAAAGGATATTGCTGCTCTAGAAAGAGTGCAAAGAAGAGTGACCAGAATTATTCCAGGCTTAAAAGGCATGTCATATGCAGACAGGCTAAAATAATTGAATCTGTTCAGTCTTGAACAAAGAAGCCTACGTGGCGACCTAATTCAAGCATTCAGAACTCTAAAAGGTATTGACAGTGTCGACCAAAGGGACTTTTTCAGCCTGAAAAAAGAAACAAGGACCAGGGGTCACAAATGGAGATTAGACAAAGGGGCATTCAGAACAGAAAATAGGAGACACTTTTTTACACAGAGAATTATGAGGGTCTGGAATCAACTCCCCAGTAATGTTGTTGAAGCTGACACCCTGGGATCCTTCAAGAAGCTGCTTGATGAGATTTTGGGATCAATAAGCTACTAACAACCAAACGAGCAAGATGGGCCGAATGGCCTCCTCTCGTTTGTAAACTTTCTAATGTTCTTATGTTCTTAAGTAACGCTGAATCAGCTAGGCTGGTCAGTAAAACATTGAATCCCTTTGCATGGAGAATCGCAGTAGCTAAGGCTCATGGTTCATCAACTGATTCAGATTCAGTTGTATTGTGTCTGCCAACTGATGATGTGAGGCAGAACAGTAATTGGATACCAGAAAATATGAATAACAGTGAGTTTTGGCCTTCTTCAGTATTCTGGATGGAAGGCATACCTCTCAAAGTGACCTTGTGTGAGCAGAAAGAAATGTATAGTAACAATGTGTACAGATCCAGAACTATTGTACATGGTGCAGAAGTAACCCTGACACATAAATTAAAACATAATCCTCTTGTTAATTGTGCATGTAATATGTGCCAAAGCAAGTCATCAGTGATTGGGCCCAGACTTTGTCTGGCCTGCTGTCATTTGGCTAAACACTGTAGAATCTGGTTTGAATGCAATGATTCTACAGGAGTTTCTTTGTCTCATTTAAATGTAAACCCAAAAGATATTAAGAGGATTGAATGCATGTGTTGTGAAGGAAGTCACTTAGTGAAATGGGCACATCTAGTCAAATTAGAATGTGTAGAAGGTGCCCCAGCTAAACGTGTCCAAGTATCTTGTAGGTACGAAGTGAGGAAGATGGCGTCTCACACCTGTGATGCTATACTTTGGATAAAGAGACCTGTGATGGTATTTTCGGAACCAACCAGAGCTGAACCCGGCACAGAAGTTGAATCCTGCTGGGAATGTGGGGATAGGCTGGACATGGACGAGGCAATTTCAAATATGGAATGAACTTTGATATAAAAATGAAATGTTAGAGGCTTTTTTGGAACGAGGGCTAAAGAGGGAGTATCCTTGTACGACTAGTAGATGGCTCTCTTGTTCCATGAAATAGGTCAGTCTACACATGTTTTTAATTAAGTGCTTAGTAAAATGGGAATTTCTAAGAGAATATATAATGAACGATTTACCACTTGCATATCTTATCTTTAGAAAGCATGACGCTTGATAAAAAGCACCATTTCAGCTAAAAAGTGAACGTTAATCTACAAATTTATGTTCCAACAAAATAAGATAAGAAAGGGATTCTTTACCACAATAAATTAACATTAATCCTTGTACAACCAAAGTCTTAAGAAAAAACCTGTCTCAGCTGGATTTTGTATGAACAAAGAACAGGGTCAAGCCTAGTTCAGTCATTATAAAAATATAAGAATTGATTGCAGTTATACTGGTTGATGTTTGGATTTAAATCTTAAAGGGAATCACCAAAGAAATAAAGTGATATTATAAATTCTAGGAGCAACTGTTAAACTGAAGTAAATTAATTGAAAGATTATCTTATAATGAAACAGGTTCAGTGCTAATTGATACTGTTTATAGTTCATAATAGTTAAAGAATAGTAATTAGACACGAAGGTATTATAAATTAATAAAATAAATGATTAACTCCTTTTTTAGACAGCATGATATTTGAAACTAAAAATAATTATTTGATTTCATAAGATTAATAATATGTTTTAAATATTTGCTATAATAAAAAACATATTGTTTAAAACTGACAAGTATTATTGCTTGTTCATGACTTTAGTGATAAGAAGATTAAAAGCTGGAACAGTATTCGATTTAATTAAATGGGAAAATGATACAGGTTCTTTCTCCTTCTATTGAACAACAAGACCTCTAGACATTATGATATCCATTGAATTATAGAACATAAAAGGCGTTGTGTTATGTTTTTGTGTTAAGTTTGTAATGATATACTATAATGTACCTTGTTGTTAATCAACTATACTATTGTCTAATGATGGTAGATGGAGTCCTTATAATGTGGTTCTTTGAAACTGCTGCATTGAAAAAGGGGGCCTCTCTCCTTATCCAAAAAGAAGGAATATCCTTGGGTTCCACTTCAGCAAAGCTGCAAGTCTTATACATTTGGAAATTTAAGGTTTATGGTTTAGCACAGATAAGAATATATCTAGAAATAATATGCAAAAATTATGGCTTAACAGACATTCATAGGTCATAAATCTAAAAACTGTTTGCACAGACTCTGGCTTTGTAAAAAGCAAGAAACTGTGGAAAACTGCTTGGAATAGCACATTCAAAAGTCAGGTACAGGTCAGAGCCTGGTTAGTACAATTTTTAAGGGAGAAATAATTCTAATGAAAACTATTACCACTTAAACTTAGTGAAACTAATTGACTTAAACAATCTTTTGTCAAATACCCTGTTAGACATTGGTATATGGAATTAAAACTGACTCATTAATAAAATGATGAAACAATATGAGGTTAAAAGAAACACACACCTTTAATTTAGTAAAATATAATCAATTAGAAGATGATGTCACATATTAAGAACATCTCTCATATATAATACATATAAAAATAGTGTTTTGCATGCAAATATAACAGTAGTGTTTTTATATTATATTATAAACCAAGATCCTGGGAACATTGGTTGACTTAACTTTTCAGATAAAGGAGGGGCTCGGAGAAAAACAAGGAATGAGATCATAAGAGTTGAAACAAATGTGAAGTTTTGAATTTATTTGAGTACATGACACCTATTAATTCTGAAAAGTTAGTCTGGATCTTTTGAAAAACTATTATTTGTGAAATGGATCAAAACTGTCTCACTGATTAATGATTGGATTTAATTGAGGCGTCCCATGTATTCCAGTGGGACGAAAAACCTATATAACTCCTGGGTAAATTACAATGGAGCACCACACTTATCACAGACAGGGTAAGGTGGTCCATCTTCTGCAAACCAAAACACAATTGAGCTGAATGAACTCAGTTTAATTAGCCTAGTGAAGACAGTCATATTCTTTTACGATCTATATTCAAGGGTAAGCATTAATCAATTATTATTTAATCTCACATCTCACATGTATTGCATGTATTGCTATAAGGGACTCACTTTAGAAATAAGGGAGTGATTTGTTGAATGTGCTGAAATAGACCATTGGATACTTTAAGTGATATGTTCTTGGCCTGCTTGTCGGCCTTGAATACATACATATATACATGTATTAAAGTGTTAACGTTGATATCTGTTAAGACTCTGGACTGCCCAGTGAGTGTCAGCTGGGGATACGAAGTAGCCTGTAACTACTCTATCCAATATTTTAACCATTAATAAACCGAAGGAGTACTGATCATACTCCAACTCGTAAAAAACTTTAAATACATGAGTCTGTCAATTTCTTGGGTGCTATATTATTCATCTGGATATATTGTGGGTCCAGTGCGGAACAATACCCCACTAGAAGTAATATCATCTCTGTCCTCCTGAGATAAGAGTATATGCTGAGCTATATGGAAAAAGTACGTAAAGAAATCTGAAACCATGGATTTCGTGACAGTCTGCTACCTGGAGGCAGCTATAAACAGAACAGCAGCCCAGGTAGCAGGGTCTCCACCGCACAGAAGGGGGGACCACAAGAGTCCAACGCCCAGACGGGGGGACCGCGGGGATCCAAAGCCCGAGAGGGAGCTGTTCCCTCTTCCACCAGCAGAGGAAGAATGCCCTCTGTGCCCATCTCCACCAGCAGAGGGTGAGTGCCTGCTGGTATCACTTTCCCTATCGTCACCACCTGGAGGAGGAACAGGTGCTTCCTCTTCCTCCATCACCTTCCCCTGCAAGTGAGGGAGAGGCACACCAGTCCCCTGCAAGTGAGGGAGAGCCACACCAGTCCCCTTTAATAAGGGTAGACTACACGTCGCTCCCACCTCCATCGGCAGGAGCAGAGCAGCAGGAGCTGCCTCTGCCACTGCCACCTCCACTGCCAGGAGCAGAGCAGCAGGAGCTGCCTCTGCCTCCGCCACATCCACCAGCAGAGGGTGAATGCCTGCTGGGTCCTTGTCCACCAGCAGAGGGTAAATGCCTGCTGGGTCCCTGTCCACCAGCAGAGGGTAAATGCCTGCTGGGTCCCTGTCCACCAGCAGAGGGTGAATGCCTGCTGGGTCCCCATCCACCAGCAGAGGGTGAATGCCTGTTGGGTCCCTGTCCACCAGCAGAGGGTGAATGCCTGCTGGGTCCCCATCCACCAGCAGAGGGTGAATTCCTGTTGAAATGCCTGGACTTGTGGTCCCCCCTTCTGTGCAGCATGTCCTGACTCACTGCCTCGCTTCGCCCAAGGATGCCTGCCCCACTTCGCCCAAGGATGCCCGCCTCGCTTCGCCCAAGGATGCCTGTCTCGCTTCGTCCAAGGATACCTGCCTCGCTTTGCCCAAAGATACTTGTCTGGCATCACCTGTGGTTGCCAGCCATTCCACATTGCCTGGCGTTGCCAGCCGCTCCGCATCGCCTGGGGTTGCCTGTTGCTTCGCATCGCCTGGGGTTGCCTGTTGCTTCGCATCGCCTGGGGTGGCCTGCTGCTCCACATCGCCCGGTGTTGCCTGCTGCTCCGCATTGCCTGGGGTCTCCGGAACAGCTTCACATGGGTTCGCCAGAGCTGCTTCGCCAGGGGTCTCCACCACAGCTCTACTGTGCTGGGGCTGGATGAGCAGGCCCAGAAGCCATTGCTGTCCATGAACATACATATATATATATATATATATATATATATATATATATATATATATATATATATATATGTGTGTGTGTGTGTGTGTGTGTGTGTGTGTGTGTGTGTAATAGTATTAAAATAGGTTTACTGAAGAAGGAACAGAATGCATTGTACTGATGATGTTTACACTAAACAAAAACAATGTTATTTTGATTCTTGCACCCTTGCATCTATAGACATTATCTTTCGGGCACCCACTGCTGCAACAAACCACAACTCAACTCCTGCTATTATTTAAGAAGACTCAACAAATATTTAAATTAGTATATTGCGGCTCTTTTCATTAACATATTTTCTCTTAGCATATAGGACAAAATATTTAGTTTGCTAAGTGTCGCAATGAAAATACAAATTGCGGTATGTTTGCGCAGAAGGGAGCAGCAACTGGCTGTGGTTGAGCTGGAAAGATTCTGGATGGGTATCTTAAGCACAATAGAAAGAAAGCAACCCTGAGGTACGGGTAAGCAAGCTGAGCTGAGTTGAGTGAGGGACGGAGGCGGGTGATGCTGGTACGCCTTAATCACTGTTGTGCCCTCTTGAGGTGTCGTGGGCTAGTCAACGAAACACAGAGGACAGAAGGTGCCCACTTGAAGATCCCAGAGAAGTACCCTACTTAGCTCAATCCAGACGGTTGTCATGCTGATGCGCTGGGGAGACCGCACTGTGGCTGATCCCCGGAGCTAGCACCACAGTTGTTGTGTGTGCTGATGCACTGGGGAGGCAAAATGAGCTGATCCCAGGTGCCAGCATTACACTTCAGCCATCAACACCAGGCAGAAGGATATCTACATCAACAGAAGGAAAGAAATGCAAATAGATGGAGATGCAGATGGATCACATTAGTTTACTGTAAAGCTATGTCTTAGTTGGTGCTTATCTTGGCGAGAGGCGAGAGGCGAGTTCAAATCAGCATGAAGTTTTAACATCTACTCTCATGTAGTGGAAATCTAGTGTGTGCCTCCCTGGATCTGTATGTCTTTCATTGGCATCAGACTTGATATTTCACCTGAGCTGCCCTGATGAACCGAGATGGGCTTTATTTAGCACAAGCATGGGGTGTATGAAGGTACTTGTCTGTCTTTATATCAAATGACATCTTTACATGTGCATACAGTGGGCATGACATGGTGGGCTACGTCCTCATGTCAGTGATGACTCTTACCTTGAATTTATAGCCCTGACAGGGTGATGGTTTTCATTGACATTCTTGTTTAGTGTTCAATTGCCTTTACAGTAAGCCCAGTAGAAGATGCCACATGTTGAATTTATCTTAAAAAATCATCAGATAGTTTTATATTTCCTATTGATTTATTGTAAAATACTATAACTGTCCGGAGTCGTTTTTTTTTTTTAACTACATATGCCACCAATAGTCAGTTTGTATGCTGTGTTTGAGTTTGAAGTAAGAAGTAAGGTGAGGTTCCAAAAAATGTCTCGGGTACATGATCGATCTGTTGCATTAACTGAGATTTTTTCTTTAGAATGTAACAACATCTGCATGTTTGCTTAAGTTCAACTCTTCAATTGCAATCAAATAATTTTAGTTAATGAAGAAGTGGTGAAGGTCATTGTCATACAGGTAAACTAAGGGGTTGGTTTTATTAAGGTGGTTTTATTAATCTTTTCCAGCCTGGATAGTTCACATCTTGTTTAGAGTATTTTTGTACCCCCAGGGAGTCAGATCTCTAAACCAGCTATGTCTGCACAGCACTGATCAGTTTAAAGCAAGGTTTGAGACTAAACATTTTTATTTTAATTGTACTATCAGTGGTGGGTAAAATAGAACCACATGACATAATGGAACTTGAATTTGCATTGTGATTTGATTGTGGTACAGCTTTGGATACATATTTTACACTTCATTTATTGTGTTTAAAATACTATTTCAGTACTTCAGTTTGTGCGTCATGTGTTTGAATACAAATTCAGGCAAATAAATAGTATTCAGAAATGTGTAGGCTTTTAACAGAGATACTGAGATGTGAGGGGCAGGGTAGCATTCCATGATAAGGGAAGCAGTGATAATGGCAGAGCAGCAGGACCTTTAACAAGAGGAAGTTCCACTAAACAATGACCATTGTTAATATGTTTGATTAAGGGTGGTTTTAAAATCCATTTTGCTACAGCATTTGGTTTGTTAACGTTTCTATTTACACTTCTTCCCGGTGACAGGGAGATGTCTGTATGTTTGTTTTAACTACAGTCTCTTTTCAGTTGCAACCCATTTTCTTCAGTGAAGATGTTGGTCCACACATATTAGATTCTCTATGCTTTGTGTGCTGGACAAAAAAAGAGTTAAGAAACACATACTGTACAGAGCTAAGACGTGCTGCACTGAACTGCTCTTTATGTTGTCTCTTCATAGTACAAAACCTACAGTACAGAGGCTAATGAGAGGTGAGATGTAAACATAACCCTTATTCAATACCAGGTCCCCAATAGAGTATATATTTACAAGAGCTAATCTGTGTAGATTGTTTCCTGGACAGGACCTACCATGTCTGCAATGAAAGATTCAAAATGAGACTCATGCATACTTTTGGGGCTTGTACAGAAGTGAGCTGTATTTTATTACCCAAACATAGTATACAGGGGTTGTAAAATATTGTATTATGGAAGTGGAGGTCTACATGCTAGTTCTCCCTGGTACATTGAGCCATAATTACATGTCTGTATGTGTATATATATATATATATATATATATATATATATATATATATATATATATAGAGAGAGAGAGAGAGAGAGAGAGAGAGAGAGAGAGAGAGAGAGAGAGAGAGAGAGAGAGAGACTTAAATATGAAAAAGAGTTGTTTCCTGGGTTTCCAACAATATATATAGTCAAAAGTTGGTAGGAAATCAGAAATATGCACTTACTATTTTGATGTCGGTCTTCCGAATTTCTGTGCGTATGTCTCAAACCCAACACACAAAGAAAAAAAAATGTGCACTAAAAATTTGAAATGACCTTGAATAAAATACTTAACACAGATATAACATATGGCCTTTTTATTACACTATGTAACACAATTTTTGTTCCTGGGTAGTAAGTGTTATTTCCTAATTGCTTAAATGCCTCAAAAGTATAGAAAATGGTTATTATTCCCCACAAACCTTGCTTTTGTGACCAGGACAGTGATATTTTGAAATTTACCTATTTCCAATGAGAAAACGGGCGAATTTGTGTCTTTTCGTTCACATTAAGTCAGAAAAAAACAACATATGAATCCAAATTAACTTGTATTTATACTAAAGTAATACAAAAATGACTACAAAAGAGTTTTTCGAGATTTACGATTATACTGTAAATCACTTTCACGAATCAGCCCCCAGATGTAGTCTCCCATCACGTTCTCTGTCCTTGGTAGTGGCGTTCAAAGTCCAGTATATCCTGGTGGAAGCACTCGCCTTGCTCCTCCGAGTACGCTCCCATGTTCTCCTTGAATTTATCAAGATCAGCATCAAGGATATGGACTTTGAGGGACATCCTACAGCCCATTGTGCCGTAGTTCTTCACCAGAGTCTCAACCAGCTCCACATAGTTTTCGGCCTTGTGATTGCCCAGGAAGCCCTGAACCACTGTGACAAAGCTGTTCCAAGCCGCTTTCTCCTTACTAGTGAGCTTCTTGCGGAATTCATTGTACTCCAGGATCTTCTTTATCTGTGGTCCGACGAAGACACCGGCTTTGACCTTTGCCTCAGACAACTTAGGGAAGAAGTCTTGAAGGTACTTGAAGGCTGCCAACTCCTTATCTAGAGCTCTGACAAATTGTTTCATAAGGCCCAATTTGATGTGCAGTGGTGGCATCAGCACCTTCCGGGGGTCCACCAGTGGCTCCCACTTGACGTTGTTCCTCCCCACAGAGAACTCAGTCTGCTGTGGCCAGTCCCGCCTGTGGTAGTGCGCCTTGGTGTCCCTGCTGTCCCAAAGGCAAAGATAGCTGGGAAACTTGGTAAAACCGCCTTGGAGACCCATCAGGAATGCCACCATTACAGCCTCTTGATGCCATCTCAGAAAAATGCAGATATGTATCCACTTAGGCAGCTGGAACTAAACTGAACTGGTGGGCTTAAGACCCCTGTATTTGTACTACTATTTATATTACTGGAAAGTTCTAGAAAGTTCTAGAAGTTACTCCAAGTTTACCCAGCACTGAATCTATCTGGAATGTTCTGGAAAATATGTAAATTTCAAAATATCACTGTCCTGGTCACAAAAGCAAAGTTTGTAGGGAATAATAGCCATTTTCTATACTTTTGAGGCATAAGCAATTAGGAAATAACACTTACTACCCAAGAACTAAAAAAAAAAAAAAATTGTTACACGGTGTTATTTAAGGTGACAAAATATTACTCCCCTCACAGTCTACCAAGAGGAACAAATAAAAGTAACGTAGCGTAGTTTGATATGTGAAAGCATTGTAAAGTGCCATTAAGCACGATGTAAGAGGAGGCATGGAAAACACAGAAAGCAGAAAAAATAACAATACAGAAAACCCTGGAAATACACAGCTTTGTTATTGGAAAAGCCCTCATCGTAGCGTATCGCCTGTATTAACAGTACAGTCACAATCCCATCAGCTGTGATAGGCAACAATATAAATAAGAAAGGTGAAAACTAAAAGGTTAAATAATTCTTCATATCCTTGGATAAAATACCAAGGTGTGATTGTGAAGGCATTTACACATCATTTCTATGCACGGTAATACATCAAATATCAAAAGTGCCTCACTCTCCCAAAATATACCGTACTTAAAATTAAAAAAAAATATCACATTAGGGTTGTTTACTATTTACACATTTTTAAGGGTTACTCATTATATCCGTTTTAATATATCCCCCCAAAAGTGAACTTGCATAAATGTTTTTAAAAGGTATTTTCGTGTTGGTATTTCTGTTTCTTAGTTTTTTGTTTTTGTCTCTGTGTTATAATATTACCCGTCGTTCTCAACATCTTACTCCAGTGCTTAGGTCCTTACTTTGTTTACCAGTGAGCTACCAAATTGATTTTAAAATTGCTGTAATAACTTATAAGGAAGGTCCTTCATGGACTAGTGCCGTTCTAGCTCCAAGAACTACTAATTGTATTCTCCTGCTCTTTCTATGAGTTCAGAAAATGCAGAACCTTAAGTTGTTCCAAAAAGTCGTCTTAAATCAACTGGAAGTAGAGCTTTTTGCTGTTGTGCTCCTTGTTTGTGGAACTCTAGTCAGGATACCATTAGACAGATGGAGCATTGGTAACTGGGGTGTGTGTGTGTGTGTATATATATATATATATAATATATATAGCGTGTGTGTGTGTGTGTGTGTGGCAGGGCAGGGGAGAGCACTGCACATTATAAGAGGGAGCAGGGCAAAGCCCTGCTGTAAAGTATTTTTGTTTTGTATTATGAATTATTTATTAACAAATATGACAAGGAAAAGCTGTGTGTTTGATTATTGTTTGGCAGCAAGGGTGGGGGAGGCCCATCCACATGAAAACCCAGTGCAGAAGGTGGCCGTCTCCCGAGTTAATTAATTGATTGATTTGTTGCTAATCGGGAGATGGTGACCAGTATAAAACCCTGCAGTTTTCCGTGTTCGAGGTGGAGGCTCAAGAGGAGAGAACGAGAAACTGAAATTAAGAACAAAATGATAGGATCAATGACCTGGGGTTTGTTGTGCTTTTGTGTTTGTCATTTGATTTGTTTATCTGTTTTATTTTTGCTCTGTGAGCGGTAGTTTGTGTTAAAATATTTATTTATTTTTGGTTAAATAAAAACAGTGCCACGATGCGCTTTGCACCAGAGTACCTGTGTGTGTGTTTGCAGTTCCTGTTTCTGGACTGACGTCACCACTACTCAGTACAGCTTAATAAGTACAAATAAATAAGTACAACTTATTTAGTAATATCTGACCATATACAATGAATTGCACAAGAAGGCAAACATGATATTAATTATGTAATATATTACTAGATTGTGTGTTAGTTTGGCATTTAAAATAGGACTGTGGCAATGTTTGGGAGGTCTATGTACACTAGTACAGTTTATAGAGTAGAGTGGTGTTCGATTCGAGTACTCGGAAATTGTAATGTTCAAGTACTTGCCTCGAGCAACAGGTCTCAAAAATCCCACCGCTACTATTAAAGACTGCAAACTTTTAAATCTGAGGCAGACTTTTCAATATGAGTCACAGTACTCTTTAAAATTCTAAAATATTGTGCTATTTTATCCCTGTTAATTACCTTTTCCAGAAGTGAAAGTATATTTCCAACTTTTTTTCAATTGTAAGCACAATTTGCTTTCGCTCTGTACAGTGGGTGAGTTTGTCTCTTTGTAAAAATGTTTTAAACCATGTAATTTTGGGCAAAGTTACTTATAACAACATAAAAAAGGCAGTAGGTTCCAGTTTTTGTTGTTGTTAAATGAACCTTTAAGAAACACACTATTCTAAAAACATTATACCATCTGAAAATGTGTTTAATGTGTATATAGTATATAGGGTTATAGCTTCACTAGCAGCTTTAATTCCAACCATAAATATAAACATTTCAATATATACTTTGACATGTATGTGTTTTGTATTTTTTTTTTTTTTTTTTTTTGTAGTTAAATCTTTGTATTTTTTTTTTTTGTTTAAATACTAACCAGGGCTGTCTTTGTAATATAAATATCGTGTGTGTTAACGTAAATTTTGTGTTACAATTGATCAAGTCTTTTTACATGGTTTCGTGTAGGTATGAAAGGACATCCATATATATCCATATAATTATATTATATATATATATATAGATATATATATATATATATATATATATATATATATATATATATATATATATATAGTGCGACGGACGTTCCATGACGTGCAGCGGACACCGCGGATAATAAATTGCGGCCTATATTTTAAACACAAAATTAAAATACTTAAACAAACAAAAACACTTGCTCACAGAGCTCAAAAATAAAAAGGCAAACAAAAAAAAATTTTTTCCGTTTGTTTTTTTAGTGTTTGTTGCGGTGGGGCAAATGAGACACAGGGGCAGAGGGGGAGACCCCATTCTAAAAATGAATAAACAATACTGTACTGGGCTCCTTACCCTGTTACATACCACCCCCCCCCCCCCCCCCCCGGCCAAGGTAGGAGGTTCTCCACCCACTCCTTCTTTGTGGCTGGCAGCTCCCTCTTCCCCTGCTCTGGCCACCGTTTCTCCTGCTGCGAAACTGCTGCGGGTGAGCTGGTCTCCTGACCCCCCCCCCCCCATTCTTCATGGCCAGCAGCTCCCCTCCACGGGACTCTGGCCACAGTACTTCCTGCTGCCATGCAGGATTGGCAGCGACCCAGGTGAAGCAGAGTCAGCAGTGATCCCAGGCGAAGCAAAGCTGGCAGCGACCCCAGGTGAAGCAGAGCCCTCAGCGACCCCAAGCGAAGAAGGTCCTTCAGCGACCCCAGACAAAGCGGGACCCCCAGCACCACTAGGAGAAGCAAAGGAAACATAGGGTGCTCCAGGCCATGCAGAGCAGCAGGCAGCCCCAGGCCATGATGCGGATGTGGCATCCCTGAGCGGTGCAAGGCAGGCATCCTCGGCTGGTGCAAGGCACGCATCCTTGGGCGGTGCAAGGCAGGCATCCTTGGGATGCGGTGGCTGTGGCAGGAGCTCCACCTCTCCCTGTGGGGGACCCAAGACCCTTGGCGGTGCTGGGGTTAGCCCTCTTCTCAGCCACTACGGCCGGGCGGTTTTCCCCCGTGCTCTCCTCAGCAACCTATGCAGGGACTGCTAAGGACTGTTCTAGTCCCTCCAGTGATGAAGGGAGAGGCAGTTCCTGCTTCTCTTCCTCTGGCGGTGTTGGAGACAGAGGCAGCTCCTGTTGCTCTGCTCCTGGTGAAGGCAGCAGGGACTCCTCCCCTTCTGGCTGCGAAGGTGGCAGGGGCTCCTCCTCTTCTTGCGGTGAAGGTGGCAAGGGCTTCTCCACTTCTAGCTGCAGTGGGGGAAACAGCAGGCATGCTCCCTCTGCTGGTGGAGGTGGGAGCAGCAAGCAGTCCTCCCACGGTGGTGGAGGTGGAACCAGCAGGTATTCTCCCTCTGCTGGTGGGTACCTGGGCTGTGGACGTTGGGCCTTCCCCCTCTTGGGCTGTGGATGCACCGACTCCCCCTCTTGGGCTGTGGACGAACCGACTCCCCCCTCTTGGGCTGTGGACGCACCAACTCCTCCCTCTTGGGCTGTTGTTTTTCATGCTCCTCCACTCAGGCTCAGGTCGTTCGGGCTCCTCCCACCTAGGTGCAGGACGTTCGGGTTCATCCCATTCAGGCGCAGGTAGTCCTCCTGGACATGACCAAACTCAGTACACCTGATGCACAGGGGTGCCCCTTCAGCCCTCCACTGCTCCTGCTCGGCCTCCCAGTATGGGGAACCCAGTCGGGTGGGGTCCTATGACTACCATCTTCACTCACCTCTCTCCTGCAGCAGCCGAGGCTTCCTTCCCATCCTCCTCTACAAATAATAATAAGAAAAAGAAAAATGAAAAAACTGCAATACCCTTTCTAGCCTGCGTCCAGGAGGCACTGGTGATCCCGCGCTGGACACCACGTGTGACAGGCTGGCCATGAAGGCCAGAATCAGGAATAAAAACAAACAAGGTACTGTAGTGGAAAACACGCTGCGTCACTGTTTATTTAAACACAAAAATAAATAAAATATTTAATCAAACAAAAACACTTGCTCACAGAGCACAAAAATAAAAAGGCAAACAAAAATGAATCACGAACAAAACACACAGGTCCGGCTTGTCAGTAGCCTTCCCGGATCCTTTAAGTTTGCTTAGTTTTAAATTTGTTTCTTCTCTCGCTCTCCCATTCTGCAGCTGCAGGTTTATATACTGTGGCCGAGGGGTTTAACTAGCTAGTAATTATTACCCCTCGGCCACAATCTGCACGAGTTTATTAATTATGTGTGACTGCCGACTAGTTTAAAAATGCACTAGCCGACAGCCACACATTACCACAAGGTTTTCTTTTAATTACATACGGTCAGAGAACGAGCCGCCTAATCTCGCCTCTGCCAGAAACAAAACAATACAATAAAAACACCAGTCAGAGGGTTGGAACACAATATGACCGAGAGGGCTCGGTCACTAGGGAAGATGCTAATCCTGCCCCTCTAAACATACTGGACATGTGGCACTCAAGCGTGGACATAGTGTGGGGCCAGCATAATGACCCATCACTAGTGCACGCTTGGGGACAGGTCCAGTCTATTGAAGGTAAGGATGTTTATGGCGCTGGGGCACTAGTATTTCCGCACTTCAGTATCAAGGGGCAACTACTGTATAGGACAAACATAGCCGCGGGCAAACGACAGCCTGTAACATAATAATTTGTTCCCCCATTTTGTCAGCCCAAGGTCTGGAGGCTGGCGCATGATATCCCTTTTTCCGGGAACCTTGGAGCTGAATAAACAAGGGAACAGATATTGGCTCGATTCTATTGGGTAGGACTTCATACTGATGAGTTTAAATATGTAGCCACATGCTCAGATGCCAGCAAGTAGCGCCGGGTCGAGGGCACTAGATTATGCAATGCGATACCCAGTGGCAGTTCCATTGAGGTCCACTAGTGCAACTGCAATTGTAAAAATAATTTGTGCAGATTATGGCTAGAGTAAGGATCCCCAAGGAGATTTTGACTGATCATGGAACCAACTTTCTGTGTAACACATTACAGCAAGTGTATAAAATATAAAACATACGTCCCATCAGGACATCTGTTTATCATCCACAGACGGATGGTTTGGTGGGACGTTTTAATCAGACCCTAAAGCAGATGCTGAGATGTTTTGCAAATCAAGAGCAAAAGCATTGGGCATCGCTCCTTCCCTGCCTCCTTTTTGCAGTGAGAGAGGTGCCGCAGAGTTTGAGTGTTCTCCCCCTTTGAGCTCTTGTACAGCCGACAGCCTCACCGCATCAGCGATCTGTTGAGAGAGGGGTGGGAGGAGCACAAAGGCTTGTCCTAAAATGTAGTGCAGCATGTGCTCCTACTAAGAGATTACCTGGATTTGGTCAGTCGTTTGGCCCAGGGCAACCTCAAATTGGCTCAGCACTGGCAACAGCAGCATTAGAATAAAAATGCATTAATTTGAAGGTTTCGACCAGGAGACAAGGTAATGCTGCTGCTTCCCTCCTCAGAAGCTAAATGATGTGCTATAAATGAGTGCTCATATGAAGTGATTCAGTCTATAGGAAATTCCTCTACATCGCCTTTGGCCTTATTTATAGCCCCAGACAATGTAGACGATGATTTAGGCCCCTGCCCTGAGACCCCTAGCACCAAAATCATTCAGATAGGGGAACAGTCAGCAGACGGAGCTGCATCGGCTTATTGAGGAGTTCAGCAATGTTTTTTCTGACATGCCCTGCAGAACTAACTTGGTTGAATATGACATTATCTCTCCACCAGGTGTCACAGTACGAGAGAGACCTTACCGGATCCCAGAAAATTGACGAAGTGGTGTTCACAAAGAGGTATGGGACATATTTGAACTTGGGGTGAGAACCTTCTCGGAGCGAGTGGTGCAGAACTGTTGTCATAGTGGCTAAGAAAGATGGCACCAACCGCTTTTATGTAGATTTCTGGAAGGTAAAAGCTATTGCCAAGTTACCCTATGCCTCGGGTCGACAAACTTGTAGATAGACTGGGAAAGGCGAAGTTTATCTCTACTCTGGACTTGGCAAAGGGATACTGGCAGATCCCCTTAATCCGCAGTCCTAGAGAGTAAATTGCATTTACAACCACTCAAGGGCTGTTTTATTTCAAAACCATGCCATTTGGGCTACGTGGTACACCTGCTGCCTTTCAGAGACTGATGGACAGGTTTTACGCCCACATCATGAAACCTGTTGTCACCAAAATCCAGGATTTGGTAGACACGGTGATCCCCAAAATCAAGACTCAGGTGAGATCGCTGCTAGGATTAGCCGGTTAATACCACCACTTTATCCCTGAGTATGCCACAATGGTTAACCCTTTAGTTGACCTCACTAAAAAGAGTGCACCAAATTTAATTAAATGGTCATTAGAATGTCAGGGGGCATTTGATACTGTTAAGCGAAGACTCTGCCAGGCCCCCACTTTCATCACACCAGATTTCACCAAAAGATTAATCCTCCACACCGATCTGTCGGATGTGGGTTTGGGTGCGGTCTTGTCCCAAAATGTTGATGGAGTAGAACACCTAATACTGTAAGTCAGTAAAAAGATGCTCCCTCAGGAGTGCAACTACTCCGTAGTCGAAAAGGAGAGTTTGGCCATTAAATGGGCTCCTCACTCTTTACGATGCTACCTGCTGGGACATTCATTTCATCTTGTCACAGACCAGGCCCCACTCAAGTGGTTAAGTACAATGAAGGTTAGCAATGCCAGAATAACTCAGTGGTATCTGTCATTGCAGCCCTTCATGTACCACATCTTACATCGTGCAGGGAAAGACCACCAAAATGCAGATTATTTTTCCCAGGAGGGAGGAGTAATGGGAAAGGTAGATTCAGCCTAGTGTTCTTTCGGCTCCACTCTGAGCGGTGGGATATGTGACAGAAAGACAATTATTCTTGGTGGTAAATCTCCCTCCCGACCTGTGAGGGCGCTAAGTAACAGGAACAGAGTACCCTGGACTACTTATCCTGACATTTGTTCTGAGGAGTAAAAGGAAATCGGTCATTTAGAAAAGGGGCAGAGCTTCGGTACACTAACTCATCGACCCAGAAGGGAAATGATGTGGCAGCCGCGTATTGGAGTAGCGATTGCAATCGTTTACCAAGGGGTCATGAGTGACGGTATAAATAGGGGTCGAACCGTCGTAATCTGTTCCTTCGTTTTGGTTTATGAAAAGTGACCCGGAAGGACCTGTGTTTTGTGTATCCGTATCGTGAGTGTCTATTTGTTGCTTGCTATCACTAGACAGCTAACACGTTCCAGAGCTGTCGCCAGAGGCCAGCACAAACTCGGAAGAGCACTGCACTTTATCACAAATACTTGTATTTGCACCACTAGCACTAATTCACAGACTTGTGTGTGTGTCTTGTGTTTTGTGTGAGTGTATAATAAAAACGGGACTATTATTTCGGGACATACCCGGGGATTACAAATTAAGTAACACACGCTGCTGTATTACTTAACAACATTTATTGTTTACTGTTTGTTTGCCGTCAGGTACTGGACGCAAAAATATCATTAAACAAACTTTGCACCTGGATTATAATTGTCTGCACATGCACACTGTCACCAACTTTACCACAGTCCCCTAGGGAGCTCAGGATTGTGACGGAGTGTCTGTACATGTATGGAGGCTCTGCGTACAAGTATAAATATGAGTAATAGCACCCCTACATAACCTTAGTAATTAGCAACTGGTAATATGAAGACTAATTGTAGCTGACTAAATAGTTCTGTAAATGACCCCTGCCATGCCCATTCATTTATATAGATCTCAAATATGCAGTTTTGACAACAACACATTATAGCAAACATGTATTTTCACTGTTAAACATAGTATATGGTACTTCACAATGTTAAAGAAATCTCTTGTTTACAAGCCATGTTTTAAACAGTCTTGCAGTTCCTGGGCGATTTCACCTGGAGAGTGAAATTGTCCCTGCCCTTCAGAGCCTCCTTTCCTGTCAATAACCAACCAGCTGATTCCTAATGACAGACATGCTTTGTAGCCAGTAAGATGCCAAAGGAACCAAAGGCCTATAAGCATCCAAACCTTCCTGGAGTGAATTTATGGGATCTCCCCGGAACTGGTTCCCCTACATTCCAACATGAATGAAGAAGGTTGATTTGAATAAATATGACTTCTTTGTCATAATGGCTGCCAGAAGATTTACAGAAAACGATACAAATCTTGCTATGGAGATCAAAAAGATAGGGAAACAGTTCTACTTTATTCGTACCCAAATTGACAATGATATTCATTCTTCTGAATTAGAGGGCATTGAATATTATAGAGATGAAGTACCTCAAACCATCAGAAATGACTGCATTGCTAACTTAGAACAGATTAGCATTCAGGAGCCTCGTGTTTTCCTCTTGTCCAGCTACCATGTCAATGAATACGACTTCTCTGCATTTACTCAAACTATTGAAACTGAGCTGTCAGAAATAAAAAAGCATGTCACAGAAAGAAGAAAGGATATGCCTAAGAAGAGAAGCGGCTGCAGGCTGCTTTGATAGAAAAGGCTGAAGGCTGCTTTGATAGTAACAGCTGCAGGCTGCTTTGATATGAAAGGCTGAAGGCTGCTTTGATAGAAACGGCTGCAGGCTGCTTTGATAGAAACGGCTGCAGGCTGCTTTGATAGAAACAGCTGCAGGCTGCTTTGATAGAAATGGCTGCAAAAGAACATTCATTTATTGTTGATTTACTTAAAGGAAAGATAACTTGAAAAAAAGGAAGCCTTGGTGCTCCACATTCCTGTAATGGTTTACATTTATTATATTCACATGATAAGTGCAACAATGATAAAGTAAACTATGGGGCCTGACAAGTCTTTCCATGTTATTAATGGACCCAGAGTACCTTAAGACAATATGCCCCAAATATAACACTGTTTCTGTCATTTGAGCTACTGTTTGACCATCACACTTGACAAACCTCTAACCGTCTTTTCCTTTCTGTCACTGCTGCTGTGGCACTGGAACACCCAAACCCACTAACATGCCTGTTTAAAGTGCTGTTAGATCTATGCCCTTCCCTATTTCTGACGGTGTATGTTCCCTTATTCTGATACTCTCATACATCTCCTTGGCTGAGATGGACAGTACAACAGATTACTAGATGAGTTTGGCTAATCTCATTTGTCCAGTAATCATTAATTTAGACATGTTTAGTAAAATTAAACCAAACCTCTTTATTAGGAACACCAACCATTTTCATTGGTTAAAACATCAGTATGTGCTCCCATTGGCTAGAAAGGTTGCAGTGTTTTTGGCACAGTGCGAGATTGACAGTTGGAAGTTTGTCTGTTTGCTGGGAAGTTTGTCTGGTTGATTGGAAATTTGCAGGTCTGTACAGCCTTTCGTATTAATCAATTGACAAATTAATTAATTAATTATTAAATTAATTAACAAATACATTTACAAATTACTGGATGAATTGAAAAATGTTTGGGCGAATTGCTGGACAAATTGACGAATACAAAAATTGACAAATAAATTGACAAACGAATTGACAAAATCACGAATTAACAAACGAATTGACAAACAAATTGACAAATTCACGAATTAACAAACGAATTGACAAACAAATTGACAAACTAACGGCCAGATAGTTTTGGCACAAATGGTGCTCCATAGAAATGCCTGAAATGACTAAATTTATCCAATGGGAGCTTGTATGTAAAATGTGAAATTAAATTATTCTAATTTATAACTGTCTCTGTTGCACTGGATACTGCTTGAACTCCACACAGTGAATAGGAGCACAGTGACAAACGTGTGTGATACCGTATGATTCACCCCTTAAACCACTAGAGGGTGTGAGTGGTCAACACATCCACTCTGGTACGCTTGTCATGAAATGCAATGGATACATGAAACACTTTGCAGCTACATTATAGTTGAACTTAAATTAATTGGGAGGTGGCTGCAGTTTTTTGTATTTTCCACTTTGAGTAAGGTGAGTTTTACAGAGTTTTGGTGATGCAGTCCAAGTTTGCATGCATCCCTTAAATATGAAAAGAACAGTGTTTGTCATATTTTTGTGTTGCACATGCTGGCAGAGGTGATCTCCTTCTAACAAATCAACATTTTACGTCTGACTAAAACATTTTAAAGAACTTTGAGTAAAGCACGACCAGGACTAACTGCATCCTCACTCCCTGCTTATAGAAAACCCAAACCTGTCATCATTCACTCGGGAAATTGGCACTAACACATGTTGTGTGCACAGGTAGTACATTTATATATTAAACCTGAGTGAAAACTGACCTTGTTTCTTAAAAAAAAAACATTACGAATTAGTCATTTAGCAGACGCTTTTATCCAAAGCAACTTACAGAGACGAAGGGGTGAACTAGTGGGAAGCCTGCTGACCTGTTATGTCCCTGCCTGCAAACTGGGTTCCTCTGACTCAGGCCTGCTTGTTATACCCAAACAAAAGTGCACCACACTCTGATAGCGCTCTTTTAGCTTCATGGCCCCGACTCTCTGGAATTCTCTCCCAGCTTTGGTGCATGCAGCTCCCACAATCGCTCGCTTCAACTCAACTCTCAGGACACACTTGTTATCTCTTGCATTTAATGCTCTCTAAGCCTGGTATCTGTTATTAGCTGTTGTCTAAATTGCTATTTTAGGTTTTTCACTCCCTCTTATTTGTTTAATTCTGCTTGGCACAAGCATCCACATTGTTTAGAATCCACATCCTAGCCTTTTATTTAATGTATTGTGCCTATATTTAATGTATTTGCATTGTTTTTTACTGCTGTATTTAATGTACTATGCCCTGTATGTAATGTATTATGCATTCTTCCTCACTATCTTGTAAAGCGTTTTGTGATGGCGATCCGCTATGAAAGGAGTATATAAAATAAATAATGATTGATTGATTAATTGAACTATGCATCAGCAACTGCTGCGGTCACTTGCAATAGGACCTTGGTTTTAAGTCTCATATGTATTTGATACCATTTTCAGAGGGAGGTTAACTACTGTAAGTCCAGATAGTAAGGTCTGCTGGGTTTTATCAAGTAAACCAGTGGTGCACAACTCGGTCCTGGAGGGCCGGTATCCCTGCAGGTTTTTATTCCAACTGCACCCTAAAGCACTTAATTGGACCTTATTAGAAGCTTAATTGGTCCAATTAACTAATTTAGGGAATGGTTAGAACAAAAACCAGGAGGGACACCGGCCCTCCATGGCCTGAGTTGTGCACCACTGGTTTACACTGTTATCACTGTAGAGTGCAGTCAATAGAGCATACCCTTGTAGCTGAATGTGCCAACAGATGACCTTGGAAAGAGGAAAGGGAGGTGGTGTCCCAACAGTTCAAACAACTTTGGTGACTTTAGCTATGCTTTACCAATTAAAAAAAGCTGGAAAATGTTAGGGGTCCCATAGCCATGAGGTTTCAAGCTGACTTACCCTGAATAAGGTTGAGGTATTTGTGGTTACGCACAAGGGTGCGGCTTCACATGTTTTCTAGGTAACGTGTAAATTGGGGTACACAGCTTTTTTGCTAATTGAATTTTTAGGAAAAGTGAATTTAGATTTATAGAGAATATGTTATAAAAACAAAACAAAAAATCATAACATACAAAATTTCTGTCATGGGCGGACACGGTGATAGAAAACGAGCCCTTGACATGCCAGAAATTCCATATTTCATGGTGTTTTCATGACTCTCGAATACTTACATCAGTAAGAATATACTGTACATACTTATATAATAGTGCTTTAAAAACTTACCATTGCATTAGCTAGTTTGTGAAGGACTGTGGCAGGGCGTGGGACATGGGAACTATGTAGTTTATTGTATGTTTTGGTGTTAATTGTCAATAGATTGGTTTAATTAATTGTTTATCTGCTGTGGTGCTCCGCCGGGACGATTACCTGTCTGCGTGGAGCAGCAGCTGAAAGCAATCAGCTGTTCCAGCAGGCAGATGTCGCTATGATCGGGGCTGCTGCAAGGCCTGCGGTTTTCACGGCACCTTTGATTTATAGTTTGTTGTACTGTGTTTTATTTTTGTGGGTTTTTTTTACAGTCTTGTACCGTCTTCTGTGCGCTACCGTTGCTGGTTTCGTCTCATGACATTATTGCTTGTTTTTTTGTTTTGTGTGTAAATAAATAGTGAGCGCTGTGCTGGTGTGTTGTTCCCGCACTGAAGCAGGCAGACAGGCAGGTGAGCTGGAATGGAGGCACGGAGAAACAGAAGTGCATTGAATTAACCCAAAAACAATTAATAAACTACATATTTCCTATGTGCAGGGCTTACGCCTTGCCACAAGGACTATATTAAAATAAATGCTTTTGTTAAATTAATCACTGCACTGACAATGGTCTGTTATTTATCAGTTTGGAGCATAACAGAGATTTACAACTACATGGCCTGCTGATGTTTTTAATTACTAGTGATTCTATAGCCGTGCTAGTCTCTAATTAATAAATACATTTAAAACAAATACATTGGTTACATGACATACTGGTATCTCATTTATGCCACGAAGGTCCACGCTTTCTATAAATATCAGGAAAAACACTGTCGCTACGTGAGCTGATTAAGATACTGCACAGTGCGTGGTAATCTATATCTATAACAAAATTGTCAATGTAAAAAAAACAAGTCAGAAAAATGCAACAGCTGTTTAAAGCGGTGATACCAAACACAAAAGCTCAAGTTAGCAGAAGCAATTGGGGCAACCTTGTCAAGCATCAAGCAGATAGGCACAATTGGAAAGGTGCTGGAGCCCAACATTCACACAATTGCTGCTTCTTACTTGGCTTCTTTTTTTGATCACTCCACTTTATTGTTCCACTTCACATTGAAATGCTCATTCCCTTATCAGCTGGGTTGTAACCAGAATAAAGATGCTGAGACACATACGCGCCAAGGAAAGTGCTCAACACAGACTTAAGTGTTCTTGGTTATCCTTACAAGCAGTACTACAGAGAGAAAGACACAGGGAATGGGAGAGGCGTCATCACAGGCACAGACAAGTATGCTTTGGGAAGACACACGGACAACATGCAGGTAAGGTAGATCAGGGCACACATGGACAGACATTTAGCAAAATTACATTACACTTACTTCTAAAGATGCAACGCGTTTTAGTAAATTTAACCGTTAAACTTCACATCCCGCGTTGAGGTAGAACGCAAACGGAAACACCATTAAGTGGGTTGGCATTGCAAAGGAGATGAAGGGAGATTTCACAATTATGATCTAGTGACTGTTTTCTATGCATTATATGCGAATGCATATTCACCATTGGTACACCGTTAGAAAAATGACGGTATTAGACTCCTCCTGGGCGCTGCCATAATAGGGTCACACGACTGTGATACTGCACGCCGATTGGCACAGTGGATATGCCAGATTGTGCTAAATTAAAGACTGACATATAGCGTGTTATGGAAAGTAACGATCATTTGAGTTGTATATAACGGGGTGTATATAGTACACTTATCATCAGAAAGTAAGTACTGTGAGATGAATGATCCTGCTTTTAGCTCAGTTTTGGTGCAAATAGCGTATGTTGTGTTTTGCATCTAAATTTTATATATATATATATATATATATATATATATATATATATATATATATATATATATATATATATATATATATATATATATATATCCGTGATTGTTTTGAGCTACATTTGTGCCATATAAAAATGTGGGAACCGTCATCCGTGTGTGTGTGTGTGTGTCCATCTGTCAGCGGTTGTTGTTCTTATGCAGTTCTACGGTTATGCACCATACAGCGCTGTGAACACGGTTTATATTTTCTGCACTTAAATTAAGGATAGTTCATACTTGGGTCAAGGTATGCATTTAATAAGGACAATTAAATGGTATTCTTTTCTGAATGTACTGCAGCGTCGCGGTAATTCTTTAATAAATTAAAGAATTTATTGCTGTCGCCTGCTCTTTCTTTTTCCTGGATCAATCTAGGTAAAGCATCAGTGTGTCCTCCACCTGGAATGGGACTCACGACCTTCCAGTCAAGAGCACAATGCTCTAACCACTACTCCCCATATGCTACAAGTAAAAAAAAAGCACTAATGTCTCGTTGTATAACTACTTATTTATTTATTTATTTATTTATTTACCGACATGAAACATACTTTTTGTATAGGTATACAAATGTCAATTGCTCTGGATAAAAGCATCAGCCAAATCAATTATTGTGACATATTTTTCTGGCTTACTAGTTATTAATTTATTTATACATTTATAATATAAACATTAATTTCTACATTTATTTATTTAAAAATATTTATTTCTAAATATATTTATTCCTCTATGCATTTTTTAAATCATTTATTTATTTCTACCTAATAAATTATTCCTTTATTTTTAATTAAACGAGGAACTACAATTTATCAGAGATCAAAGATTTAGAGAAGGAAGCTACATGCCACTCTTGTGTACAATTCCATTCTATGATATCTATCAAACAGGAAATAGAGCATTTCTAGAATTGAGCAGAACCTTCAGGTTTTCAGCACAAGCTGGTCAGGCATGGATGTAAGCTTAAAAAATTAAGACATTTCAATAACAGCACAGTGGCGCAGTGGGCTAAGGCTATGTGCTCTTCAGTTAAATCATGTTGTAAGCTCAAACAACAGTAATTAAAATCTATATATATATATATATATATATATATATATTTTGTTTTTGGTGCCATACATTCTGTTTTAAAACATAAATAAATATTTTAATATAAATGGTGTGGATATCAAACTGCTTGCGTTCCCTGGTTTATTTTGACATTGATCAACATGTGGAATCACATGATTGGTAGATGTCCAGTTATTTAGCTTTTCTGTTTGAAACTTCAATACACACTCTTAAAAAACTAAAAAGTAAGAAACGGAAGAAGAAGAAGAAGAAGAAGAAGAAGAAGAAGAAGAAGAAGAATTTACCTTAGTTTGACAACTTATATCTCATTGGTTATAAGAGGTATTTAAGTTTTTTTTCACATTTCGTGTAAGAAAGTTTCAGACTTTTGGTACTGGTACAGATGGTAATTCTAAGTGATTTTGCCGCTGCAACATGGTGAAAACAGCAAAACTCTTGGAGCTGTATAGAGACTCACGGTAGTTTCCAACAAGTTTTTCTAAATAGCATTTCTCTCAGTTACTACAGAGCAGACAGTATGGGGCTTGTCCCTTCCCACAGGTGGACTGGGTGTACTGAAGTGCATTCTTCAGACCTGCTCTTTTGTCAAGTCCTTTTGAAATTCCTCTATTAAAATATCCTCATGTAAGTAAAAATATGAGATCAACATTTATGTCCACCATGAAATGTTTTACATTCTGCGAATATCAGAGTTTTGTAAACAGTGTTGGTTTTAAAGGATGCACAGTATGTTTAACAGTAGAATGTGTTTTCAGAGCAGTGTATCACAATCATGGGGTTTCCGTGCAAGTTTTTTTTTTTCTTTTAAATCGAGACACACATGAGAAAAATGTCTCATATAAAATGCTTTTTTGGGTTTCCATTCGCTCAGTTTATTTTTCTCGAGTGAATGGGAAAGATGGGGGTTGATAAAATACTTGTGCTGTTTTTGAAGACTAGTGAAATTTTGTGAAAATGTGGTTTCCATGCGCAGAGAACAGGAGTGAATCTAAGCTGCTGTAATAAAGCAAAATACCTCATGCCTGGCTGGTTAATAATGTGTTTTACTGCTCTTGCCCAAATTATTTTTCAAATGTCATTAGTAGTGAATACTGTTTCAACTAATGTATCTTACCACTCATTAATTAAAAATAAACTCAGAGGTATAAAATTAAACTGACCAACACGTATTGCAGATTACCATGGCTGAAAACTGGCGGATATATATACAGTGCCTTGCAAAGGTATTCAGACCCCTGACCAATTCTCTCATATTACTGAATTACAAATGGTACATTGAAATTTTGTTCTGTTTGATATTTTATTTTAAAACACTGAAACTCAAAATCAATTATTGTAAGGTGACATTTGTTTTATGTGGGAAATATTTTTTAGAAAAATAAAAAACTGAAATATCTTGCTTGCATAAGTATTCAACCCCTGTGCTGTAGAAGCTCCCAGTTTGCACCGATGAAAGAAATTGCCCTAACAAGGATACAATTACCTTACCATTGGCCTCCACCTGTGAACCCTTAAAGTTGCTGTCACATTTTCTGGATAAAAACCCCACTGTTGAAGGACGTTTGGTAATGCTGTGAATCTGAAGGAAAATGAAGACCAAAGAGCATTCTACAGAAGTTAGAGATAAAGTAATACAAATGCATAGATTAGGGAAAGGGTACAAAATAATATCCAAGTGTTTGGATATCCCAGTGAGCACAGTTGGATCAATAATCAGGAAGTGGAAGCAGCATCACACCACCCAGGCACTGCCAAGAAAAGGCCGTCCCTCAAAACTCAGTGCACAAACAAGAAGGAGACTTGTGTGAGAAGCCACAGAGAGGCCAACAATCACTTTGAAGGAGCTACAGAGTTCAGTGGCTGGGAGTGGAGTAATGGTGCACCAGTCAACCATATCAAGAGCTCTGCATAGCACTGGCCTGTATGGGAGGGTGGCAAGAAAGAAGCCGATACTCAAAAAGTACCATCTGAAAGCACGTCAGGAGTTTGCCAGAAAGCATGAGAGTGACCCAGCTGTGATGTTGGAAAAGGTTTTGTGGTCAGATGAAACCAAGATAGAGCTTTTTGGCCAAAACTCAAAGCGCTATGTGTGGCGCAAACCTAACACTGCCCATGCCTCAAGACACACCATCCCTACAGTGAAGTATGGTGGTGGCAGCATCATGCTGTGGGGATGCTTCTCATCAGCAGGGACTGGACATCTTGTTACAATATGAAGGAAGAATGGATGGAGCAAAATACAGGAAAATACTGCAAGAGAATCTGTTTCAGTCCGCTAAAAAACTGAAGCTTGGGAGGAAATTTACCTTTCAGCAGGACAATGATCCCAAGCACAAGGCCAAAGCAACATTGGAGTGGCTCAAGAACAAAAAGGTGATTGTCCTACAGTGGCCCAGTCAAAGTCCTGATCTCAATCCCATTGAGAATCTGTGGCACTATTTGAAAATTGCGGTCCACAAGCGTCGTCCAACCAACCTGAACAACCTGGAGCAAATCTGCCAAGAAGAATGGGCCAAAATCACTCCGACACTGTGTGCAAAGCTGGTACATACTTACCCCAAAAGACTTAAAGCTGTTATTGCAGCGAAAGGTGGTGCTAAATATTAATGTGTGGGGGTTGAATACTTATGCAAGCAAGATATTTCAGTTTTGTATTTTTCTTAAAAAATTTCAAAGTACCATTTGTAATTCAGTAATATGAGAATATTGGTCAGGGGTTTGAATACTTTTGCAAAGCACTATATATATATATATATATATATATATATATATATATATATATATATATATATATATATATATATATACACACACATACACATACATACAATTTGGCACTTAGCGGCGTTTATTTTAAGTGTATCAAAATAAATGCGGCGCTTAAGAGGGCAGCCTTCATACGTCGGAGACCTTTAATAACAATAGTACAATTTTCAAACGCTGCAATATTTTATTACATGATTTATGTCATTTTAGAAGTATCGCAGTTGGTTATTTTCTGTAATACTGTAGCCTAACTGTATGTAGCAGCATGTCGTTAACCTACTTTGATTACAGTACATTTATTAGTGACAGTTACCAAGAGCCTATTAGGTGGGAGTTGGAAGGTCAGGGGAGTACTGTACCAACGAATCAGGAGTGTGTTTTGGTTGTTAAGGGGCGGGACAATGCTGGTGTGGCAGTTAAAGCCAAGAGTGTGATGTAATGTTTTTCTTACCAAAAATTACCTGCGAATATCCGTTTGACTTCTGTAAAAACTCAATATATTAAACTCAGTTATTTTTTTCTCACTGTAACTTGCTTGTTTGTAATTTCCCCCCCCAAAAAAACAAAACGAAATCTTCTCATATATAGTAAGCACATTGTTTTTATTTGTACAAGATTGAGTCGGGGTATTACAACTGAACTAAAAACAAAACAACAAAACCACATATAAGAACTTCAGAAGGACTGCTGTTCTGTGCGTAGTTTATCTTGCATTTTGTTTCGTAACTGTACTACCATAATATGTGCTTACTATGTGTGTGTACATTACTTTGTAAATTACGTGCTAGATTTAGGCTCCTGTCTCTTTGTGGACGTTACATGTACACATAGTCAGTGTTGCGCGTTCATTTGTTTACTGTGTGTGTGTTTTTTTTACTAGGGGGAGAAAAAAAATGCCTTTATGTTTCTTTATTGATAGCAGCATTTATTCGAGGGCGGTAATACGCTACATCCCTTTCATTCAGGTAAGCCGTCCGCTTTATCATTAAGTTGCACTACACCACTGCTAACCATAAAATCGCCCATCAGCCACTACTATTTTTCTGCCGTCTTGGAATCCATAGTAACAACTGACTTACTTACTCCCTTGCAATATTTACAGTTAAGAATAAACACGCTCATTAACATTTACACATGGATTTCTCGTGTATTTCGTCATCTTTGTGAGATTTACCCTACCACTCTCTTGGGCCGTTTTTTTGGCCACAAAACCTGATTTACCCGAGTAATTATCCCAAACGTGCATGCGCACCGCCATTCCAAGTGTAAATTGAGCCGCATGGAAACCCCATAATTGAAACACACGAACCCACATCTTAAATTGTGTTTGTTTAACCACTCCGTACGGGCAGCCTGTAACTCCATGTCTACGAGACCTACAGCATTGCAAATCTTATCACGTTTTATTGAACTGGCAAATAAGCAGCTAACTTCAACAATCTGGTGGAAGCGAGGTATAAAACAGATGTAAAGGTGAAAATACAAAAAGCAATGCACATTATGAGATTTTCGTGCTCATAGTCTAGTACTAGTCTTGAAATACTTAACATTGGGTAGTCATTTGTATAATCAAAGATAGTGGTAATCTGGGTCTGTGAAACCAGTCATATGGTATACCGTAATAAGCCATGGTAAAGTACTCAACATCATCCAGTTTACCTTCTGAACTAAATGTATTCTTGCAATGTTGTCAAATATACCATCTACTTATGTTATTAATCCAGACGCACTTGAATTTTCCTTTCTAAATCTGATACGCTACTCTACGCACTGCTGTAAAGGTGTACCCAGCAAACCTAGCGACGCGCAACAAGCTAGACAAGCCCAACATCTGCTTGATAAATAACCGCCGAAGGCATTCCTCTGCATCAAATCGACAACGAGAACACTGGCTAGGTGACAGCGCTCAGCCAATGACGAGCCACGTTGTTTAGGCGTTTGCTAAACTTATCCCTTAGTGATTGCCATAACCCAAGATGGTGGCTACAAACTATCATTAAATGGATTAAGAGGAATGTGTGTGAACCATTAAAACTTTAAATGTCAAAGGAACGTAACTATATTTTTTTGGTGAGTTAATAAAACGTATACGTTACATTTTTATTTTATTCTACTGTTAATTCAGTTTAAAGCAAAGTACTGCATACACGGACAGTTCCGATCGCTGCATAGCTCAGCTGTATGGCATTTTTATAGCTACCTTCTTACCTAGACAGGACGTATGGGTGTAGTTTTTGTTTTTTGAGCGCTTAAGTATTGTTGTGCTTTTAAGATACGTTCTCTTAGCATATGTTTAATTCTAGGATAACATCTGGGCTCGTTGTGTGAATTTAAACTTAAACTCGGGTACAGTCAAATCAATGCGTAGTTACAACGCGAGACATTGCTCTTCTGAAATATGTAAAGAAATTATATTTAACGCCTGACTGTTTTAATGTAGGATGGAATGGTGAAGAAAAACGTACTCAAGGTTTAAAAAACAAATCTTCAGTTTAGATCTGCTATGAGTGCCACCTGTTAGCCAGTGTACTTTGTTTCAGTTTACCCTGTGAATGAAATGTGCATGCTTGGTCTACTTGCAGCAGTGGGAAGTTATATGTTACACATTCAAGGTTTGTTCGACCTTTATTTTGCATTACCTTATAGTGCTGAGTGATGTTTATCATTCTGAGTGCTTCTGGGTGATGTTGCTCCAGTGTCATCATTTGTTTTGTAAATGTAACTTATTTTGAGCTTGTCCGCAGTATCGTAAGTGCTGGGACTGAGGGACTTCATTCAACTGAAGTGATGTGCCAATATAACCTTAATTTTTTTCAAAGATTCAGTGCCATGTCTAGTTTGACAAGCAAGTGCAAACCTACACTACACTGTAATGTTCGTAAATGTGCATTGCTTTGTAGTAACCTGCCCCAACCCCAATTTGCGTTCAGAGTTAATGCTGTAGATCTTCAAAAAATAAATAAATAAATAAATAAAACAGGAAATTGCTACATAATTTGAAAACATCCTAAAATGTTGTTGTTAAAAGACAGCAGCTGTTGATCTGAAGTTGCAGCAAAAAAATCAGGGATGCCAGATTGTGATGGCGTGTGCAATTGTGATACAAGTATACAAAATATAAATCTGTGCATTTAATAAGCACAAGCACTGCAGTCCTTGCATTCCTATACCAGATCCAGCCAAGAGGTGGAGAGTGACCTGGAGATAGGTATGAATTTGTATAGCCTCATAAGGGCATTCAGTACCCAAAGAACTCTAAGGTTATATGTAAACTGCCTGTGTACATACAAGTCGGCTAATATAAGGGTTGTCTGAGCCTACCCTTATTTATGTAGGGAGTTCTATTTTGGGGACCAAGTTTTACACTTGTCTTATGCTGGGCATCATACTAGCTACTCTGATACTGCATACTTTGAACGTTTGAGGCTTTGTATACTGACATTGATGCATGAAAACCATGTGTATGGTGTGTGCTTTGTATAAGGCCAAATAAAAAAAAAAAAAAAAAAAAGTGTGGTTCTCGTTACGCTGGAAAAAAATAGGTTAGGTATATAGGTAAAACTTTATTTTATTTTTTTATTTCCCGAATAAGCAGTGTGAGCAGGTAAAATGGCAAGTGATAGTTTACACAGAGTGTCCGGTTATACCGTCTCGCAAGGTTGGAAATTTCTGGCTGTGAGCACCCGAAATGGCGAGCCATAGTACGCTGCCCTAGTCCTGCCTGCAACATGCCAATTGCACGAAGGTGATGCTCTCTTGATATATGTGGCATATTGTTTTTTTTTTTCTGTGATTTTCTTTATTGCTTTTATTCAAGCTTACAATCAACAGCTGAAATCACGTCATATCCAGTGTCCAATCAACTGTCTGACTAATTCGGTGATTAAGTGCATATACTTCAGTCATAGTCACTCAAGTGTGTCATGGTCAAGGATGAATGATCTGGTGAAAGAAACCAGAAACATTTAGTCAATGTCCATCATTTATATACCTTATTAAAAAAAAAAAAAAATGTTGTAATAGTGATGAGTTTCTTTTGATGCTCCAGAAGAAACTATATGAGCTACTGATATACGAGATTTCAATTATACGACGCACAGAAATGAATACCTGTTTTTCCATCAAGCAAGCATATTTTCCCTCTTACAAGAAGGGAGCTCGCAAATTGGCTGGCCGTTCATATTGTGTCTGTGCAAGGCGTACATCACAGCATTCAACACCATCGCCATCCCAGCATGCACTGCGAGCCTTCTTTGTCTTTTGTAACGTTCTCGTGTTGTCTTGCGTGTGTAGCGGTTGTCAGTTGCTTCTGCTATCTCTTCTTTACTTAAGTGCTTTTTTATTTCTATTTAATATTTAATATTCCTTTGTAATTTTCTTTTTTTAACACATGATAAGCGCACGAAAGCCCCGGTCTTTATTTGTGGGGGACTTACGCATACCGCAATAGATTGTTTATTTGTCATTTACTAACAAATTTAGGCTAATTTAATTAATAATTGATACAGAATTTCAATGATTTCATATTTAGATACCGTTCTGTCCTTTATTAAGGGGTATTTTGGGTGTTGAAGAGGAAATTTATTGTGCTCTGGAACCAATCGAAGATTATAACATGGGAACCAATGGGGATTTCATTTCTGTATACATGATTTCACCTAACGAGAAGTTTTCAAAAAAAGAATTATGCTTGTATAACGAGGGATTACTGTATATATAAAAACATTCCTAAATGATGGGAAGGAACTCTGCATATTCCATGCAAAGATAGACACATCCAAGACTGCAAGTTCACTGATACAGAGGATATAAAATGGATATCATATTCCAGTGGATACGCAAAAAAGTACTGTATAGAGATTTTCAGGAAGATTCGTGCAAAAGCCCTTCAGCTGTTTTAAGAAGAAAAGTAAACACAGTGCAGTAAACTTGTTGTTATTCAAGAATTGTGATTATGCAAAAATTGTGTGGGTGGAGTCATGGTTATTAGAACAGAATGTTCATTCCCAGAGGTTCCAAAGTTCCCCATTTGAAAATAAACTATTATTCTCATTTCAAGACTCCCCCCTTGATGTCATATAGAAGAGACAAGAACTTATGAGAATATGTGATACACAGTGTAAATATACTGAACAAAAATATAAACGCAACATGTAAAGTGTTGGTCCCATGTTTCATGAGCTGAAATAAGATCCCAGAAATTTTCGATATGCACAAAAAGCTTATTTCTCTCAAATTTTGTGCACAAATTTGTTTACATCCCTGTTAGTGAGTATTTCTCCTTTGCCAAGATATTCTATCCACCTGACAGGTGTGGCATATCAAGAAGCTGGTTAAACAACATGATCATTACACAGGTGCACTTTGTGCTGGGGACAATAAAAGGCCGTACAGTTTTGTCACACAACACAATGCCACAGATGTCTCAAGTTTTGAGGGAGTGTGCAATTGGCATGCTGACTGCAGGAATGTCCACCAGAGCTGTTGCCAGAGATTTGAATGTTCATTTCTCTACCATAAGCCGCCTCCAACGTCATTTTAGAGAATTTGGCAGTACGTCCAACCGGCCTCACAACCGCAGACCACGTGTAACCACGCCAGCCCAGGACCTCCACATCTGGCTTCTTCACCTGCTGGATCATCTGAGACTAGCCACTCGGACAGCTGATGAAACTGTGGGTTTGCACAACCAAAGAATTTCTGCACAAACTGTCAGAAACCATCTCAGGGAAGCTCATCTGTGTGCTCGTCATCCTCACTAAGGTCTTGACCTGACTGCAGTTCGGCGTCGTAACCGACTTCAGTGGGTAAACGCTCACCTTCGATGGACACTGGCACGCTGGAGAAGTGTGCTCTTCACAGATGAATCCCGGTTTCAATTGTACCGGGGAGATGGCAGACAGCATGTATGGCGTCGTGTGGATGAGCAGTTTGCTGATGTCAACGTTGTGAACAGAGTGCCCCATGGTGGCGGTGGGGTTATTGTATGGGCAGGCATAAGCTACGGACAACGAACACGATTGTTTTTTATCGATGGCAATTTGAATGCACAGAGATACCGTGACGAGATCACCGCCGCCATCACCTCTTGTTTCAGCATGATGATGCACAACCCCAGTCGCAAGGATTTGTACACAATTCCTGTAAACTGAAAATGTCCCAGTTCTTCCATGGCCTGCATACTCACCAGACACTGAGCATGTTTGGGATGTTCTGGATCGCCGTGTACGACAGCGTGTTCCAGTTCCCGCCAATATCCAGCAACTTCGCTCAGCCATTGAAGAGGAATGGGACAACATTCCACAGGCCACAATCAACAGCCTGATCAACTCTATGCGAAGGAGATGTGTTGTGCTACATGAGGCAAATGGTGGTCACACCAGATACTGACTGGTTTTTTGACCCATGCCCCTCCCTTTTATTTATTTATTTTTTTTAAAGGTATCTGTGACCAACAAATGCATATCTGTATTCCCAGTCATATGAAATACATACATTAGGGCCTAATGAATTTGTTTCAATTGACTGACTTCCTTACATGAAATGTAACTCAGTAAAATCTTTGAAATTGTTGCATATTGCATTTATATTTTTGTTCAATGTACATTCATTCAGAAACAGTAATTAGAGGCATGGTGGTTAGCACTGCTGCCTCACAGCACCAGGGTCCTGGGTTCAATTCCGGCCTAGGGGTCTGTCTGTAATGAGTTTGCATGTTCTCCCCGTGTTTGCGTGGGTTTTCTCCAGGTACTCCAGTTTTCTCCCACAGTCCAAAGGCATACTGTTCAGGTTGATTGGTCACTCTAAATAGTCCTGTGTGTGTTTCGTGCCCTGCGATGGACTGGCATCCCATCCAGGGGGTGGTCCTGCATGCTGGGTTATGCTCCGGCTCACCGCAACCCTGTAAAAGGATTAATGATAGTGGATGGATGGATGGATCTAATGGAATAATCTACTGCATTATCTGCAAGAAATCAACAAGTTGTATATTGGGGAAACTAAAAGTCGTTTAGCAGACTGGTTTGTAGAGCACTTAAGAAGCATTTGCATTAACGGCACTGCATTTCCAGTAGTTCATCACTTCAACAGTGTCACACTGCTGAAGACAATCAGTGCTATGGAACAAATGTTGCTCGGAAACGAAAGGAACAAGAGTTTAAACGGGGAACTTTGGAACTTCTGAGAGTGAACATTCTGGTCTAATAATCATAACTCCATCCATAGAATTTGTTATTGTGCACTGTGTTTACTTTTCTTTTTAAACAGCTGAAGAAGGGCTATTACCTGAAACGTCCTGAAAATAAAATATTTTTTAATCTTTTAAACTTTTTGTGTACATTTTTTAAAAACCTTTTCTTATATATATTTATTTATGCGCTGTTTATTTTACATGTGCTGTTTTAAAATATTTTTTTCATAGTAAAACAGGTTTAAAAGGCATTGAATCGCAAAAGGACATTCTACAGCCAAGCCCCATCCCTTGTTTGTTGTATTTTTCACATACTTCTTTATAGATGTGCATATTGATAAATCCTCTCCTGATCACTGGTTTTATCACCAAACTCCTCAATAATGCGATCCAAGTCATCATTTTATTACTGTAATAATAATGTCCGTGATATTCTTTGAGTGCTGGATGCAGAAGCAGCTACCTCCATTGTTATGTCCGTGTTATCTCTGTAGTGGATATGGCTATGAGATACGCCCTTTATTGGTTTCATTCGGCCATTGAAAGGTTTTCTCAGCATTTTCCAGAGAAAAAAGGACTGGAGACCTTTTCTTTACGTCTTTTTGATGATGTCGGACAGGGTCCGACATTGGACAGGAAAGGGAAAATTGTAATGTCGTACCTGGTCCGACATAGGACTGTAAAGGGTTAAACGCTGATATTGCAGAGTTTAAACATCAGAAAAATTTACCAAAAGCACATCCCTAGTAAACAACCCATTGGATCTGCAAAATTAAAGAACTGAAATATAAAGTAATAAAAAGAAAATGTAGTCAACAGTCCTTTAAATCTGATGGTTGTATTACTATAGAGAAAAGAACCATGCAAATCTGTTCTGTACTATAGAAATCTTGCAGTATCGTATTTTGTTTTCCATGCTATAATTAAAATGTCACAACACATAAGCTGTGCCTGTGTTTTAATCATCTTCATCGTTTTTTCTTTTCATTCCAGACAGATGTGTAACCACTCCAGGTATCTGAGAACGATATAGTCTGTGCACTGTAACCGGTAAACAGCACTAAAAGTAGTCCCACGACTTCTGGAAAGCTTCCCTATACATTGTGTCGGTCTGAGTGCCACTGAGATCTGCACGACTGGCATGTAATCAGTGCTGAGAACTCGGCCTCTACCCTGCCTGTCTAGGAGTCTGAGAGAATTGGGAATTGTGCATGTCGGAGACTAGTGCTTCACTCTGGGATTACAGCATCCTACTGAGCATGCTCACAACGCACTGCTGCCATGGAGCTGCAGGATAAAAACCAGGTAAGGGGGTTGTGCGATGTGGAGTGAGTGTGGAGTGCTCAGTCCATCAATAGTACATAACATTTTCTTTGATTAGTCATGTGGGTCTGGCTAATCTAGTTAAGATGAAATCCACTACATGTACATTAGATCCCATCTCTACTCCAGTTTTTAAAGTATTCTCCAAAATTAAATATTGTTAATAGCTCACTTTTATCAGGTATTGTTCATAAATCTTTCAAGACTGCAATAATAAAACCACTACTCAAGAAATCGAACCTTAAATCGAAATGTTGTTAATAACTACAGGCCTATTTCAAGTCTTCCATTTCTGTCTAAAGTTTTAGAGTAGTTGCAGAGCAAATCTCTTGCAGTTCATAACATACATGAGAAATTTCAGCCTCGGTTTCGTCCTTATAGCACTGTAACAGCACTTACTAGAGTGGTTAATGATGTGCTATCCTCTGACATGGGCACACCTTCGGTTCTTATACTGTTACATTTAAGTGATGATTTTTGATACTATTGATCATTCTGTTTTAATTCTCTCAAACAGGTCGCAATTTGTTAAAATAGAAGAAGAGACCTCTTTTTTGACGAAGGTTACATGCAACTGTTTTCTTTGTATGCTGCCTCTGGGCAATAATATTCACAGCTATGGAGTTAATTTTTCTTTTTACACTGATGATACACAGCTATATATCTCTGAAACAGAGTGACACCTCAGCTGTAAATATTGAGTGCCTGTTTTGCTAACATAAAAAAATGGATGTTTGAAAACTTTTTAACGCTAAACTCAGATAAAACAGAAGTGATGATTCTGGGATCTCAGAAGCAACAAATATGTGTGATTTACTCCTTGGTGTCTTCGTCTTATGAATTTACAGACAAAATAAGAAATGTAGGTGCGGTCTTTGACCCAAGTCTTTCTTTTGAGACACACAGGAGTATTTCAAAAATGTCTTTTTATCATCTTAAGAAATATTGCCAAATTGAAGTATTGTTTCCCACTCAGATACTGAGAGATTTGATCCATGCTCTTGTGTCTTCTAGAATTGATTATTGTAATGCCCTATTCTCTCGTATTTTCTCATAGCCATGTTATATCTTGACTGCAACTTCTACAAAATGCTGTAGCTAGAATTTTAACCAGGACTAAGAGACAAGATCACATTACTCCTGTGCTAGCATCCCTGCACTGGCTTCCGGTCCGATTCAGGATAGGTTGCTTTTAACTTATAAGACATTATTTGGCTTTTCATTTAAATTCTTTTTATATGTAATCCGTCGTGTATCTGCCTGTTACATATCCGCCTTAACCGTTTATCTGCCTTGATCAAGCTCTTCAGCAACGTTAGTTTATTATTGAACAGAGAAGATTATTTCAGAGATTGTAGATCCCACCAAAGTTTTCATACACTGTTTGTATGTGCTCATGTGAGTGTCATGTGAGCTGTTCACTGTGTTGACTTGATATGTAAATAAATCCTGTTCCTGCCTGTCACTCGGCAGTGAATGCACGCAACCACATGGCATAAGTCTACTCTGACACAAGCATTAATACTCTGTATCTTAAAGGATTTAGGGGAGCTCCCTAATAAAAGCTGAATCTCAAAGCAATAATTGTGTGAATATAGTAATTGCTACAGCTGTGTATAATGATTTTTAAAACAGGATTCATTTATTCAACTTTTTACTTGTCTGCCCTTATCTGGTCCCACCTCAGTCAGATATGTGACAGACTACTGTACCATATGTCCTAGGTGCTCACTCAGATTACAGAAGGCCAGGTTGCCAACTGTCCCACAAATTTAAAAAAAACACATCGTTATAGGGCTCCAAAACTGGAATGATCTGCCTAGCTCTGAAAGGGACGCACCAAGTGTCACTGCTTCTAAAACAAGATTAAAAACACATTTTTATAATGTAGCGATTTTATGCTAAAATTATGTTCCTTTTGTTCTCTGCCTTGTTTTACTGTTCTATTTTTTCTTTTGTTTTTCTTGCTTTCTATTTTATTTGTGCATGTGAAGCACTTTGAACAATTTTTATTGTGAAAGGCACTATATTAAATAATAACGTCAAACAGTCCCAGAATTATTCCATACACCTTGGATAATGTGGGGTTGTTATCTACAACTGTGGCTAAAGTTTTGCAACACCTAGAATTTTAGGATTGAGACATAATAATGTTCATTTCCAACCACAGATGACCAGTCCATACACAGCAGGTCAAGCATTATGGACTTGCCCTCCCAGCTGGGAACTACAAGGCTGGTTTAAAAATCACCCGGGCATTCGGACTAAAAAGGCACTCCATTGGTGCCGTGGACAGAGAGGAATGAGTATTAAATACAAAAGCGCCATTACTTCACTTCAACAACAATAACCATTCACCTTTCTGTAGCGCCTTTCATCACTAGGATCCTAAAGCGCAAAGAAATAAATACATACATGAATAATTAAATTAAAAACAGTCCAATACAGAATTTGATAAAAACAGATTTTTTTAAAGAGATCAACAATTTGGTTTTAGTTGTAAAATTTGAAAAACCTAAGACAAAAAGCATTTTTTAGACAATTAAGAGTCTAAGATAAAAATAAAATTGGAATAAAAAAATAATTAGAAAACAAAACCCTGGAGCATGGGCTATTTGGAGCAGGGCTACTGTAAGGGTTACTGTAAGTTCATTTTCTCTCAAGTAAAAGAGAATATCTATATATTGCCTGAAAAACCCTGGGCTGTCTGTTGAGAGAAGTCTTTTTCTTGTGTTGTATTGTGTGCCATATGGAGGCTGATATACAGTATATGCACAGATGTCTTGTGTGTGTATATACATGTGTTGGTGTTGAATTAATTATTTCTCTCTTTAATGCTGTTCTTGTTATGTTAGTGTCCCTTGCTTTTGGCTCGGGACATTTAACTGCACAACCAGCCTAAATTTCTTAGTCTCAATTGTGTCTATCAGTCATTGACTGGTGACTTGTTAGGAACTTTTCTGGCAACTGTAGAGGTTTAGGGGCAGTTTATAAAAGAGGTTGTGGACTGATTTTAACCAAGATCAAATTTATTACACCTGGCCATGTAAACATTAAATGAGAGTATTTGTGAAACCCAGGATTGAGTGCCGGGCTAGTTTGATGTTATTTTAGATTTTAGGTTTCAAGGTTTCAGTGCAAGAAGCAAATAAAAACCTACTTTAAAATCTTTTCATGCAGAAAATCCCCGAAAACCTAAGGATAACAATTTCAAATGTGTCATTGTCAATGCTGCACGCTGATTCATCAATCTGCTGTTCCTGAGACCTTTCCACCAACTGCAGCACATTGTTCATCCAAGTCGTTTTGGCATCCTGATGCACATCCTCTTTAGAAATTTAGATGCAGCATTGATCCTTTCCAGCCTATTTTAGCTTGCAGGACTCAGAACTCCTCTCTGGGAGGCAAACTGCTGTGCTGGCTGGAAGTGATTAATGGCTCACATTGAAGGACAGCCATCCCAGAGAATCGGAAGTAGCCGCCTCCCTCTCTCCCCCAGTCTCCGACAGTGCGTGACTAGAGGCAAGGGCTAGGCTGATCAGGAACCCTGCCTGTTTACGTCTTGCAGCAGCAGCGGCAGCAGCGTGCCAGGTCCTGTCTTTTAAATCCTGTTATCTGCTGTGGAAGTAGCCAATGGCCGTGACGTACGAGATAAGGAAATGTTATGATGGAGACTCTGCACCCTCTTGTTTTGCGACCCCTTGTTTGCAGCAACTTTGCTTCAAAGAGTTGTGTGCTGCATTGAGTTACTAGCAGCACTCTCCCTGCAAGACCTGACAATCCTGCAGCCTGTGGTTTTACTTTTGAGGCAGGAAATCAATCTGAGCTTGAGGTCTCCTGGGTTCTATTTCTAAAGGACTTTGTTTGGGCGGCAGCGGACTAATAACATTATCCAGTAGTTTGTCAGCGTCCAAATTCCTGTACTTTTGTCACTACGCCTGACATAAGTACAGCCCTGCTGGTAGACTCCAGCGGATTCATTCACTTTGTAAAAATGATCTTCAAAAATGCAGAAGCGTGGCAAACGTTCAGGTACAAAAAAGTAAGTGGGCTATGTTTTCTTTTTCATCAGTGCCTTAATGGATTGTCTTTTTGCAAGAGAGTCAGCTTGATTTGTGGTGAGTGGGTTCATCAGGATTACAGTATTTGGAGTAGCCACTGTAAAAGTCTCTGTTACTGATTTGTGTTTGTTTGCTTTTGCCTCCATAACCCAGTTTCAGGCTTGTTATGAGATGTCCTCAGTGGGTAGGGGCTATTTTTAGCTGGTGCTGTGAATGCTTTCGGTGAATGCCATAGCGGTCAATGCTGCTTAAAGGAAAAGGAACCAGCGGCTGTGGGAAACAGGGAGTTCGCAGTGACATCTGGCATGCCGGTCCTGTTCCTGAGCTGTTTTTCTTTCCTTTTTTGGACTAACTTGTCTTTCCATCACAGTAGTTCCCATCCTTTGTCATGTTTAGAGATTTCTCCACAGATCATAATGCAACTGAAAATATGAGTTTTTACACTACAAACAAAATCAGTACTTTATATATTGGGAGGATTATACAGCAAATTCCAGCATGACGTTAAAGCTGAGCACTGATTAATTCCAGCATAAGAAATATTTCAGAATCTTCTAAATATTTTGAAACATCAGTGGCCGTCTTCTGATCCCCTGACCAAACCCAATGCCTCTACAGGCGGTCACTGCAGGACCAAGGCCAGCCCTGCAGGTGTTGGTTTGAGATCTCTGGGTGCCTGGCCAGTAGGGTTTGCTCTAGCAAGATGAGGAGAAACAGCCCCTGTTGATTCTGCCTCGTTTACCTGAAGGAGGTGGTGTAGTTTTGTGGCAAATACAGTAAATCGATACTGTACTTTTAAAAGAAACTAAATTGCTGTATAAAAGCTGAGCAGGGAGCTTCCTCAGAAAGGCTTGCTAGAGGCAACTACAGGTTCTGGTATGGAGGTTGGCTGTTCCTGTTCCTGTTGGAAGGCATTGTGTGATGTCACCAGGAAGATTGGAGCTGAGGGCTGTGAGAGAGAGAGAGAGCGAGGGCGGAGTGTCGGTGTGTTCGAACGAAAACAAAACATAAAACTGTTCTGTGTCGTCAGCGGCTGCATGAGGAAAACATGAACTGAACCACTCGCTGAGTATTAGCAACAAACCACATGCCGGGAACCGGATGAACAGACAGGTTAACTAACCGGTTTGTTCCAGCTGAACAAGTCGTATAGCTTTTGAATGTTGTTGGCTTGGTTTTAAGTCATTAAAAGGACACCCTCACAGTCGTGTAGCCGATTGTTAAAGGAAAATAGACTTTTGTGGGACTATGGTTAAATGTCCATACAGTCTCTTTTAAGGAAGAGAAAATAACTCGAACACAGTTGACTCGCAACATATTAAATGAACACTACCTTGTCTATCAATGCTAGGTTTATTGTTTGCTGAAAACTATTCATTTATTCTCATTATTACAGTATTACCGCCAATGCTGAGTATTACAGACTTGTGTGTTTTTTTTACTTTATTATTTTTCTCCGATTCTCTTATTTCTTTTGTTTTGACCAGTATCTTTTTAAACACTTCTTTATAGTATACTGGTGTGTTTTTGTTTTTTCCTGTGTTTTATTTTAGTAACTGTTAATTTCTTTTTGTTTTGTTGTTTAATTGTTGGTTGTGCATATCGCGTCGCATATGTGTGTTTGCTGAGATAAAACTGCAAGCCGGGTTTCAATAGTCGTGTGAATTGGCTCGCGGAGGTATATTACCGCAACCACTGGGGTTGATTATGAAGAAGTGTCTTTGGTAACATAATAGTAAAGTTAGTCTGCCTATTGGAAGGACCATATTTTAAAGCAGGTTTCCAGTAGGGTTTGTTAAACTTTTCATTGTCTCGTGTTGCGTGTTACTGCAATAACAATTAATTGTTTATTTAATTTTATTTTGGTTAATTAACATTTTCGTTATTTTTGTTACTTTTGTTAATAAACATGTTTTGTTTCTTTATTCTGTAATTTGGTCCATCTAAATATATATTTTTATTTCTTCATAAGCAACTTGTTGGGTATTCAGTTAATTAATAGTTCCTGCTTACTCTGGTTAACTACACAGGTCATGAATAGGATAATGGGTTTACTGGTCTTGGCAGTGCGGTTAAGTTAAATAATTTGATAGGACATTGATTACTATCTGGCACCTCAGAGCTTGACGCCATTACAGTTTTACGTGTTGTAGGATACCAGGTTGTTCTGTGCACAAGGGTCCCTGTTTTTATTTATTTTTTAATGAGGACCCTTAAAACAATAACATTTAAGTTGACACATTGAAATGAGGGCCTGAATAATACTTAACACCTAATGCTATATTACAGCCTTCATTGTTATAATGCATAGCACCATTAGAACACCTCGACGCCCAACTATAGCGTAATAAAGGGGAGCACTGTATATTCTTTCTTTTATTTAAAAAAAGCTTGATACCCCATAACATCACTATATTAAACAAAGGAGATGAATTGCTTCTCATCAGCCTATCCTGTAAGTCTTCAACACATTTCATGAGTCTTCTCTCATTTCACAAATCCCAATGCATTGAAAGGACCCATTCCCAGTATAGAGGCTTTTTGCTGAGGGGTAACGTCAGTGCCCTGTGCCTTTTGTTACATGGCTGCCTACTACAGCTGAACATCTCGTCGGTTCAAATATAACCCGCTTCAGCAATCAGCAAGTCACTGGTGCCCTGAACATGGATACGTTTGTTGTTGGCAAAAGAAAAGAAAAAAGTGGAAATGAAACAACGCAGCAGCGGTCTGTAAAAAACAAACAAACAAACCAAAACAAATCCCCCCCCCCCAATAGCTCAGTGTTAGTGGCCAGTTAAATATTAATGCGAATTTGCTTTGTATTATTGTGCAGTTGGTTTGTATATGGTAACAGTACCGGGTTAATGCTTTATTTTTAAATGTTTTGTACATTTTAGTTTGCGATGTGTCTCGTGCAGTAACTAATAAAATTAACAGTAATTCAAAGAGAAATTGCCTATATAGATATACCGGACAGAGATTAAATTACAGTCATTATTAACATTAGTTAAATGGATTATATTTACAATTGCTTAAAATTCAGCTCTTAACAGTTGCAGAGTTCAAGTTACTTATACAGTGTTACAGGTAACTTGATACTGCAACTGTTAAGAGCTGAAAACAATTAAAAAGGTCTAATTACTCAAATTATCAGCTCAGTTAAGGTTGTAGTTAAGTAATTGAGAGCTTGGTTGCAATGAAAAGCAGCAGACACAGTAGGTGCCTAGGCTAGGGTTGAGAAACACTGCTCTGTACTATATTTTATAACTAAGGCTACATGAAATCTTGCTGGAATTTTATCAGACTTTGCTGGGATGACGATCACACCCTAGCGGCAAAGCACTCGCTCATATTTTTTATGTTAACTATATCTTAAAGGGATGTGTGTTTTACATTCATATATTTCCTAGTGTAAGTTGTAATGTGTCTTACTATGTAAGCCGATGTTGCTGGTAAATATTTGAATGTCTGATGTTTGTGGTTGGCAGGATGAGACTACAGTGAAGCTTGGGCTGTCTACTGGCCAAGCTCTGACAGCCCTGCGCGAGCAGCTGTCAGCCCTGCTGGAGGAGACCAAGCAGCAGGGCAGGAAGGAAACCACCTGGCAGGTATGGCACAGCCTCGAGCCTGCTCAGACCTCATTCGTTTACGCAGTTTAGTTTGATTCATTCTCCAAAGAAACTCAGTCCTAACCGGAACTTAAAATAAAACGTGCTAAAAGTAACCTGGTGTTTTTATAACTTGGCCATTTTATCGATATCCTGTCTTAGAGTTCTAACTCTTCCATAGTCCTTTTCAATCTCTGAAGGTTTGACGAGTTTCATGAGGATACGTCTTCATTTACAAAAAAAATAATACTGTTTGTGTCACTGGAGGACAAAAGCGGAACACTGTGACGTTATCTTGAGTTAAACCTGCTGTCCTGAAAGGTAGTAATCTTCTGTGCGTGTTCTATTGCAGAACTTGTGGGGATGGACTTTTCTTCACCAGGACAACCGCTATTCCAGCTTCCATTGGCCCGGGGCCGCCCTGACACTGCTGGCAGTCATTGCCCTGCTCTGTTGCTATGGGAGCCAGCCACAGGGAAGGTGAGGGGTTCGCCACCAGGGGGAGCTAGTGCGTTAGCTGTGTTAATAGGTCGTAATCAATTTCATCACCAATATTCTAAAAAGAGGTGTTTGCTGGGCAGTTAACTCAAGTTCTCTCCCTAACAATCAATCTGAGATGTATTCTCCCTTTGTGTTCTCAGTTACTTTGCTTTGATGCAGTGAGTCATAACTGATTTGTAACTGCTTGTTGTGATTCCAAAAACTATAGTTTACGGGGCAAACTGTCTGGTTGGGAGAAAGCTTCTGCACCTATGCACTTGAATTTAATTAAAACCAACCCGATTCTAACATTGAAACTGGTTTACACGCAGGACACATAGATAGATAGGATTAGGGAATCAATTCCTGACGCAGGTAGCTGGAATCTGATGTGCATATTAACAAGGTGCAATAAGGTTTGATGACATGGATGGCAGCTATAGTTTGCAGTTCTTTGCTGGAGTGAGACTCTGTTTGTGCTATTTCCTGAAGCCAGGGGATCGAGATTGTGAACGCGGGGGCGCTGTTCCTGCTGCTCCTCCTAAACCTCTTTCTGATTGGACGGCAAGAGAGGCTGAAGAACAGTGAGGTAGTCCGCCGGCTGCAGGCGATTATCGACAAGTTGAACAGTAAGCAGACCTCCTGGTTTACTTCCCTGGTAGCTTCCCATACACCTCTACTATCCCATACACCTCTCAAATCCCATACACCTCTCCCATACACCTATACAATCCCATACAAGGGGTTGTTTATAAAATAGGTCTCAAACTGAAATTTTGGAAACAAGACTCTCATCGCACAGAGTTTGGGATCAATTAGTCAGTTATTGGCTTTTGTTAAATGACCAGTAAAACCTGGCATGGCTCAAACCGCTGTGCAATGTCTTTTATTCCTTCCTGAGTTGTTTTAAAAAAAAAAAATATTTGTCACTTAACTGGCTGGCTTCACAAACCCCATTTAGGAATACCTAATCAACCCTACCATGCATATTACTTCATCGGCAGACCCAAACTACAGAACCCAGTACTACTCGGATTGATTACAGACCGCATAAAGTAGTAAAAGAAATGTCAAAGTAATGAACGACTTGCCACTTTTAAGACCCTTTTTCCTAATCCCCTACTTTACTTTTACAAAGGTAATCAGTTTGTATTATGAGAAGTAACAAAGGTGTTGCATGAAAGAGTTTTTATATTTTTTTATATTTTATTTTGTAATTTTAATATACTTGAAACGGGTCAGATATGTATAATCTGGAACCTATGGATGGGTAAGTATACCGGTTTTTCGGTTTACCGCGGTTTAGGTACATACCGGTATTAATACAGTTTCTTTTATTCTACACCGAAATTATCGTAATTCCAACATATACCGGTTAATGCATTTTTCAACTGCAAACATGCTTCTTCTAAATCAAGCAATGATACTTACAGCCTTAGCAAAGTGTCTGAGGAAGATCTTTTTCTGAACCGATACTGTATTTTGATAATGGTTTTGAAGGAAATGACACAGAATACACGTTTCAATTGCTGCGTTCTGTTACATAGAGCTTGCTGCGCCGGCTGCTCTTGGCTGCTGTCTTTCTGACGTGACGCACAGCTTTTTAGAGAAACGCTTTTCCAAACTTGCGACAGAGCACACATTTTCTGCGTTGACAAGGCTGTTCACAGCTTCATTGTATAATGATAAAATGTCGTTCGCCTCCGCTAACAAGGTGGCAGCAGTAGTTTTAGTGGTTATTTGCATTACGATTAGCAGTTCACTCGTGATCTTTGCATCGTCGCTTTGGTTCACAGCCACAGCCAGCCTCCCGCAGTAACATTTCAAAGCTGCGCTGGGCTGTGCAGAATCAGCACAGATTTCTGTGGGTGTTGAGTGACGTCTACAGCGCATCACCGCGATTCTGTGCAGAACTGCAGAAATCTGCGCTATAAGAACACGACCGATGTCTCAATTAAAATTAGCACAGACCCGCGACTGCAGTAGGATAGACTGCTTGTTATCAACGTAGTTTTGTTTAAACTAGTTATAACAGTATTCCAATTTTCTTAGGTAAGTGAAGAAATCTTTTTTTACAAACTCCATGGGTAATAATCATTGGAAGCTTATTTGTTCAATGTCGTGACATGTAGCTATAAATCCAACAACACGTTTTAATATTAAATACTTTTTTTTTTTTTTTTGCTATACATATTTTATTTATCCGGTTGAAAAAAAACTCATCTCTGCACTTAAATAATAACCTGTGGTACATGTTTGTGTTTTAAGCAAAAAGACTGATCATTTCCCAATTCTATTTACTATCAGCTAAACAAAGTTTACTTATTTATTTATTTATTTATTTAATTTGATACATTAAAATGTTTTAACAAACTACAGCACCACGTCATTTTGAGCAAATAATAGATCTTAATACTGTTGTAGTATAACATTGAGAGTGTACAGTTTTAGTTTTTTTTTTTTTTCTTTTAAATCTGATTGTCTTTATAAAAAAGAAACGTACCAAGTTGTTTGGCATAGTAAAATACTAAATATCAAACATTTAAATAATTCTATGAAAGGAAATCTGATTTGTTGGTTTTGTTTTTGTGAATTATAGTTATTGAAGTGATTTACATTAGTCTTTCTTCATTTTTTAAGCCTTTATTTGATAACTTGCATGATGTACTGTATACCATGATATTAAGGTTACCACAGTTTTTTTTTTTTTTTTTTTTTTTTTTAACGGTTATCATACTGTGCAAATGTTATACCATCCCATCCCTACTGGAACCCCAGTCCTAACCCGATAACACACAGCAGGTTGTTCTAATATGGTCCAATATCCGCACCAGGAGTGTTGTTCTTCACAAGGCGAAGCCTATTGCAGGCCTGTGGATATTGGATTGTATTTGAATACCCTGGAGTGTGGTCTTGCACTTATAAAATGGCACCCCAGGCCTACCCCACTCCTCCCAAAGTGAATTGGTTGTCCAGTGAATCAGGCAGTGGTTCTGAAAGTTCCAAGCTGTGTTGCTAGGCTGACATACCTGCACAGGTTGGAACACTAGCTAATGAGATTTCTCCCTCTATTTTTGCCATTTTATAGCAATATTTGTTTAATTTTATTTCAGCTGTTTAAGTTTATCATGCCTGTGAGACCGCAGTTCTGACTTTTTGATTTTCAGACACGCTGTGCAATGCAGACACAGTGAAGTGGGCTCCATCTCTGTTCCCGGACCTGTACATGCCCTCTGCCCCGTCCTGGTCCCTGCACTGGGTCTACAGAGATGGGCAGCTCGTCAACATGCCTGTGAGCCTGCTGGTGGAGGGGGACGTGATCGCTCTGCGGCCTGGACAGGAGTCTTTCGCATCGCTCCGTGGAATCAAGGTACATTCTACATCAACACCCACTTTACAGAAGCAGTGCTACTTCCATTGGACCTTTTTATTGTATTTTTTACTCTTCTGAACTTCATTTCTTCAAGAGAGTTTAATAATAGTTTTCTTAAGCTATATGTTATATGTATGGAAGAGTTATCCTGTCTAGGGTTGTGCCCGAGTACGAGTAATGGGTATGGACGTTTTTTTTTTTTGTCCGAGTACAATTTAATACATAAGTAATTTTGCTATTAGTCCATTATTGTGAGAAAAAAAAAAAAAAAGTGTTAAAAACATTAATCAGCTCCTGTAGAGCAATAGGACAGTGACGACGATTAATCTTGTCTGGAGTTATTGAACCAAGCCAGGGGGAAGCAGTCTTTGAGAGACACATCTTTCCTAAGGGGCTGCCTGTAATTGTCAGCATTTTCTGGAAGTGTACGAAATAAGGATGGGCATTTCTGTATATTTTAATTGTGTACACATCATTTACTAAATGATTACACATTACATCAACATGCCACTGACTAGAAATAGTGCTTACATAATGCCAAAATTGAAGATGTAACAAAAAAATAAACAATCGCGGTACTATTTGACAATGTTCAATAAGTAGCTCTTTTTATTTTCGTCCAGTGGTACATTTCCACCACCTTCGTTGCCCGTAGCTAAAGTATTGGTATCATCCTCCACTTAAAAATATGTTTTATCTTTTTTAAACTCAGCTTTTTTAAACTCTGTTGACAACAAACTCATCACTACATCTGCACATATATTTACAAAACCATCAATGCATCAAATACACACACCTGTCAGGAGCTCGAGTAAACAATGATTTATTTATAAAAATACACTGGGCTGCAGTGTCAGGCTTAGCGTGGTTCATGGGAATGGACAAACAACATGATTCAGTTCTTTTTCTTAGTGTACTGTACAACCTTTATTTTGTGAATGCACTGTAGGTGTTTAAAACATGTCAAATTCCTTTCTGATGAATGTGTTAATAAAACATAACTGTGTATCATGAGTGATAATTTGAATGGCAAATGATATACAGTACCACTTACCACTAACCCTTTGCGGCCCATTTATTCAGCGCCTGTTGGGCGCGTTGGGTCCAATTTATTTTCACATGCGCTGTTTATTTTGCATGAGCTGTTTAAAAGTAATTTTATTCAAAGTAAAACAGGTTTAAAAGGCACTGCATATCAACAGGACACTCAGTACTGCATCTCCAGCCCTGCCCCACTCCTTGTTCGCTGTATTTGTCATGTATCTCTTCATAGTAGTGCATACTGATAAATCATCTCCTGATCACTCGTTTTATCACCAAACTCCTCAATATTGTTATGCAGGTCATTATTTTATATCAAAAAGCTTGAAATATATCTGTGATATTCTTTGAGTACTGGATGCGGAAACAAAACTATAAAACCGAAATCATTGTTTCCAATACTACATAAAAGTAAAATATAACGGTACTTCCGGTATGCCGGCTGCATTGTACTCTATGGAGGAGCGTACGCGTCTGCCAGCTGACTGTGCCTGCATCCAGGAGCTGTGTTGTAAACACAGATGCAGTTCCATTGAACACTATTGTGTAAACACGTGTAAACTGTTTGCATCTCAGTGCAGCTTGCCATATTCCAGTAAAAATAACTACTTTCAAGATTAAATGTTTCCTTCTGATATATTCCCAGTTGCATTTGTGGAGCAAAACAAAGGATTGTTGTCTCCCAGGTACATTGAAAAATAAGCAACTAGGCTTTCACGAGTTGGCATCTTGACAAATCCCCTATCATAGCAATCTGTCTCGTAGTCTACAAACAAAGGCTTGAAACAAAAAAAAGCGTGTGCTAGGAGGAGGGGGCGTGTCTTGTTTGCTGCATTTACAAAAATAAGACTATCTTATGTTATATTAAAGACATGTATTGTAATGCGTGGGTCACATTGACCCATGTGGCAGTTCTATGTAGAACTGTTTATAACTTTATAATGTTTGCGATTCTGGCTATCAAACGCTGTCAGGATATTTAATTCATATATTTAGGAAAAGTCAAAAATGGACATACATATACGACTTACAACGAAAGAGTAATTAACATTTTAAATGCAAAATGGATCACAATGACCAGCATGACGGTTCTAGTGTTAAGTTATGTGCACAGAAAACAAGCTGTAAAAATGTGTGGCATGTGAATGTGCATACCGATAAGTGTTCCCTTTAGTGCTTAATAATAAAGTGTTCATATGTAAGGCTACGATTATGTCACTGAGATCATGGAAAAGTAAAAAATGTAAAAAATCGTGAAGTGCAAAGTGATCACAGCTGTTGTTCATATAAATACAATACTTTAAATCCAAACTGCATCCGCATAATTGGATAAATGTACATTTAAAAAGATGTGCTGAGTTTGAACCTCTATACAAGAGGATAAAAAAAAAAAATGTGATGTTGTTACTCTGTTGGAGAAACACTTAAGAAATGCTAGTTTAAAAGAGTAACTGTTTAGTTTCTTAGTTTCAGATTGTTAGTGTTTGGGTTTCATTTAGTTAGTTAGTTAGTTTAAAGACAATTTGGGTTTAATATTAACTACTGGAGCAGTAAGACAGTTGGTAAGGGGATTGTTTTTACAGTGCACCAAATGGCAAGAACCTCATACCAACGGTGAAGCATGGTGATAGTAGTGTCATGATTTGTTGATACTTTACAGCATCAGGTCCATGAGCTGAAGCTGAAGCGCAGCTGGGTCTTGCAGCAAGACAATCATCTGAAACACACAAGAAAGTCTACATCAGAATGGTTGAAGAACAAGAAATTTAAAGTTTAGGAATGGCCTAGTCAAAGACCAGACCTAACCCCCATTGAGATGTTGTGGCAGGACTTTAAACAAACAGTTTAAGCCACACGTCACTGAGTTGAAGCAGTTCTGCATGAAGGAGTGGACCAACATTCCTCCATGCGCTGTGAGAGACTGATCAATAACTACAGGAAGCGTGTGGTTGCAGTTGTTGCTGCTAAAGGTGGTGTAACCAGTTATTGAATCTAAGGGAGCGATTACTTTTTCACACGGGGGCATTGGGTGTTGCATAACATTCTTTAATAAATAAATGAAATAAGTATCAATTTTTTGTTATTTGTTCACTCAGTGTCTCATCTAATATTATATTTTGGTTGAAGATCTGATAACATTCAGTGTCAAAAATATGCAAAAATGCAGAAAATCTTACAGGGGCAAGTACTTTTTCACGGTACTGTAAGTGCATTTGTTGATGCAGATGGATAACTTGTCGCACTGTTTTCCCTTTCCAGTCTGATCATCAAAAAGATGTCAAGCACAGGTCTCTAGTTGTGTTTTCTCCGGAAAAAGCTGAGGAAACCTTCAAATGGCCGAGTGAGACCAATACGAGCCGAGGAGCCAAAAAAAAAAAGGGGCGGATCTGAGCAATACACAGAGGCCCTGCACCACAGATCTAATACGGACATAAAAAAAGCAAGATAGCTGCTTCCGCATCCAGCACTCAAAGAATATCACAGACATTAACTTTTTGAGATGTAATAAAATAATGACTTGGATCGCATTATTGAGGAGTTTGGTGATAAAACGAGAATTTGTCAGTTTGCACTACTGTGAAGAGGTATGTGGTAAATACAACAAAACAATGTGTGGGGCTTGGCTGGAGATGCAGTACTGAGTGTTCTGTTGATAGGCTGTGCCTTTTAAACCTGTTTTACTATGGGGGGGTGGGGAATACTTTTAAACAGCGTGTGTAAAATAAGCAACGCGTGTGAAAATAAATTGGACTTGATGCTCCTGACAGGGTTAAAAATACTAGAGTAAGTAATTAACTGCTGAATTATAAACTCTCAAAATAATACACAAATGATGGCCAATGGTGCTTATGCATATAACATAGCTACCTCTGTGTAGGGATGAAACGATAGTAAATTTCCACGATACAAATAGTTGAGAACCCACTCTTTCATGATACACTGATTATCACGATAGTAGTGGTTGTTTTTCCAATTACTTTTAAAGACTTTAAAAAAGAGCAAGATTCTAGCAGGAATGAAAAACCTTACAAGCACACAGGTGGAAGAAAAATAATCTTAATGAAATTGTCCTTATGTTACCATCGTTAATAGTTGCAAAAAAAAAAAAAAAAAAAGATACCTTTAAGTTTGTCAGAATGAGACTGCAAGCTTTTTTCCTCCTTTATTTCCACATTTTATTTATGTATTTAAATGTACTTAGAAACAGTTCATACTTACAAAATATGAAGCATCTAGATTTCTTTCAATACATTTAAAGTACTTGCTTTACACACATACTGCTAACTGTTCTCTTTTTTTTTCAAACAGTCTGCAAAATAAATAATAAATACTGTAAGTACGGAATATAGCAGTATGGGCATGATGTTCTTTATGCATATTCCTTTTATTCCTTTTTTGTCGTTATTTCATTTATAATTTAAGAAAACACATTTCAATACCATTATCAACTTTAACTGAGGTAGCCTGTTTTTTCTGGTGGCATAATAGCCTATAATGTGTACATTTTATTTATTTATTTATTTATTTAATTTAGTCACTGCCAATTTTTTTTTTTTAATTTTCTCCCAATTAGAAATGGCCAATTATTAATTATTTAGGCTCGGCTCACCGCTATTACCTCTGCGCTGAGCTGAGGAGCGGCGAAGACGAACAGACGTTGTCCTCCAAAGCGTGTGCCGTCAGCCCCTTGCTTCTTTACACACTGTAGATTCACCATGCAGCCGCCCAGGAGCTACAGCATAGGAGGGCAACACAGCTCCCGGGCAGCTAACAGGCAAGCCCACAGGCACCCAGCCAGAATACAGGGGTCGCTGGTGCGCGGTGAGCCGAGGACACCCTGGACGACCTAGATCCCCCTCCCCCTCAGTTGAGCGCTGCCTCCTGGGAACTCCCATCCACGGTCGGCTGTGGAATAGTCCACACCTGAACCGGCGACGTCCAGGCTATAGGGCACATCCTGCACTCAAGCAGAGCACCTTTACTGTGTGTTAAGTCTCAAAATAGCAATTAATTGAGCACACAAAATATAATCGTTCTATTAAATATCGATGATTGCACCATACATATTTGGTGCATATATAAAAACACACACACACAGTTGTAGTCATAAGTTTACATACCCCAATGGAAATGTATAATTTCTAGAATTTTTTTGAAAACAAAGAATTTTAGAAAAAATATTTTGTAGCAAAAGTTTTGCTTTTGTGGATGAGGAAAAAAGTTACAAGAAATAGATGTCTACAATTTGTAAACTTGATTGCTCTTCTGGCAGGAGACTCCACCTCTAACCAGTACGTCATCGGCAAGCGCATAAAGGCTCCATGTGTTAGTCTCCCATGTTGTTTCGGCTTCTCAGTCACGCGCTGGGAAGCCAAAATGGGAGTTGACCGCTTAGAGCCTGGAGGAAGTGCTAACCTCAGCCATTCCCGGAGGTTTTCACCTACATCAAAAAAAAAAAAAAAAGAAGAGTAGGGGTTTTTCCTTACCTGAGTGCTGAGCGGTTCACATTTAGTTCTGCTTGGTCAGGCTGCAGAGGCTGGACTCTTTTCCCCGAGCGCAGTCATGCTCTGGGGGATGGGCTGTCTCTCCACTGCTCATTTTCATACATTTTATAATATTTTGGGGGATAGGTGGCAGTGCGCCACTGTGGGGGTATTATTTTTCAATTCATGGTTTGGCGGCCTCGTCTTTTTGGCCGGGGAGGTGGCCCATAGCCACTTCCTATATGCGGCACAGGGATGCATGTAACTGTTCATGTTTTTTCAGCCGGCCTCATGTAGGTACCTGTCGAGTACCCACGAACGAGGCCTCCAGCCAAAGTTATCTTTCATTCGGGCCCTGACGCCTATCACTGTCATTGGCCCCAGAGCGCCCATCACAGTTCATTAAACCGTTTGCAGTTCCAATCAACAAATCATTCATTCATTGTGGAAAAAAAAAGTACTCATACCCTTTGATGCTATGATAGTATTGTCTACAAGGTGCTAGAAATTTTAATATGATAATACTGAACCTAATTCTAGAAAAGTCTAGAAAATGCTCGATTGTAGGTGAACATTCTTAGAGTATAAAATGGTTAGGCATAGGATGATTACTGTCATTACCAATAGGTCAATATGGGGAAAAAGTAAAGAGCTATCTGAAAGTTATTTATTGTCGTAAAGCTGGAGAAGGATACAAGAAGATTTCCAAGCATGTGAGTATCCCAAGTTCAGCTATTGCTTCTATTATCAGAAGTACAAGACTCATGTTCCTGTCACAACTCTCCCTCATTGTGAAAGAAAGAAGGTTCTTTAACCAAGAACAAGTGGAAGAATTGTGAAGAAAGATAAAACCAATCCGAGATTGACTGTCAAGCTATTCAAAGTGAATTGGCTTCAAATGGGACTGGGGTTTCCATTTCAACCATAGGTCGAGTATTTCATGGTGAAGGTCTCAATGGTTGCAGGCCAAGGAAAAAGCCACTCTTAAAAAAAACGTCACAGGGGCTTAAAGTTTGCAAAACTGTATTTGAATGATGGATATGCGTCCTGGTCAAAAGTTTCATGGAGTGATGAAACACAAAATCGAGTTATTTGGTCACGCTGATAGTCATTACGTTTGGAGAAAGTCTGGTGAGGCGTACAAAGAAAAGAGTACTATACCTACTGTCAAGCATGGAGGTGGTAATATCTTTCCAATACATGGTAATTCCATGGCCTACCAAAAGATATTGGCCAATCATCTGAAACCCTCTGCTAAAAAACTTGGTGTGACAGAGTGCTTGTGTCACGTGTGTGGGTAACCGCTGCTTAGGCAATACAGAGAGAAATGGGCGGTGGAGTTGAAACGCCAGCACAGGCACGCAGGATTTATTAATACAAACAAAGTAAACAGAAAGTCATGTGATGTTACCAACAGTGGTAACGCACAGAGAACACATACAGCAAGCTGTACAAAAGGCAAAATAAAACACAGTATAAAAACTAGCCTATAAACGAAGTGTCCCACTCCAGGAACCGGCTCCACTACATAACCCTCGCACGGGATCACTATCCCCTAAACTAACCTACTGATGAGCTAGTATTCATATGACGACTCCTGCTGCTTCATACGGCTTTGGCTGGGCATTGCCTTCACAAGCACCGCTTGCAGTTTCATGGTTGCGTAGCTGTTGTTCCTGCAGAGTGGACGCTCTCCTCCTGAGTATATGCAGCTCCCCTCTGAAGCATGGTGTTTCAGTCGCCCAGAGCCATCTCCACCGGATGTTTTTATGCTGACAGACATGCAGTCGAAACCCACCCACCTGCTGGTTGAAGACCGGCAACACCAATCACTTGCTGCCATTCCTCTCAACCAAACTTAGCAGGCAGCATGTCTCAACTGAGCGCCTGTCAGTAAACAATAATTTAATCACACACAACATCTCCAAAAAGCACACGAAATAAACCCATGCATGGGAAATGAATGAAAGCATACTGTTTAATTGTACAGTGATCAAGCTGAGCATGATGGGACACAGCAGTGATCACTGCAGTATCCTTCTCGTAATTGATATTTTAAATGCTTTTGTGGTTGTGCCTGAACTACAACATCCTGTTTCTCTTAGAAATTAAACAAATAAGTAAAAAATATATATATATTTTAAAACCGTTCAATACAGCAAAGGAAAAGATGTAAAAAGATTTCAAATAAACCGCTCATTTCCTGGAAGTTGAGATACCGGTGTCCTGAAATGTGACGTCACTTGGTGCAAGCAGCGTATACAGTGGTTAATAATACTTTAGTGTGTGGTGTTTGTCTACAAGACTGACCGTGATTCGTATGTATAGGGTTTGTGGTATAGTAATATAAAATAAACTTTATTTTACTTTGTTTGTATTATTAGCAATAAAAAGTATTGCGATTCCGAAATTATTATCGATATTGGTGCCCATCCCTATTTTAAAGTATTCAGAACAAATCAATGAGAGATACAAGTCAGGAAAGTGCCTAACTGCACTGGGAAAGGTCGTTTTATTTATTTATGTATTTATTTTTGTAGTCATTTATTTTTATTTCAGTTTTTAATTTATTTTTTCACTGGGAAAGGGGTGAAGTCAATATGATTTGATTAACCCTTGTCATTTGGATTTCCAGTGTTTGTTACACTGATTTCATTTTTTTGTATTGGGGGTGTTACATCTGTGTTTGTCAGTGTGGCAAAGTGGATAATAGTGTGCAGGTGATCAAAGAACAGACAGACAATTGTAATCCAGGTGCAAAGTTTTGTTTTTGTCTAGTGCCTGATGGCGAAACAAACAGTAAATAATAATGCTGGTAAGTAATACAGTGGCGTGTATTACTTACGTTTATAAGTATCCTGAAATAATAGTCCTGTTATTGAGTCCCCACATTAAACACAAAATACATACACAAGTCCCTGTAGTTCGTGAATTAGTGATTGTGGTACAGTACAATTTTCTGTGATACAGTGTAATGCTGTTCCTGGTTTGTGCTGGCCTCTGGCGACAGCTCTGGAACGTGTTAGCTGTCTAGTGACAAGTAACAAATAGACAGTACAAAACAAAACACTCACGATTGTTTTCACATCAAACTCGGGTCCTTCTGGGTCACTTTATAATAACCAAAACAAAGGAACAGAAAACCTCATGACCCCTTGGTAAACAATTGCAGCCCTTCCTCCAATCCGCGCCTGCCACATAATTTCTCTTCTGGGTCAATGAGTTGGTGTACCGAAGCTCTGTTTCTTTTCTACATGACCAACTTCCTTTTAACCCTCAGAATGAAGTGTCAGGCCAAGTAGTTCAGAGTACTCTGTTCCCGTTACTTAGTGTCCTCACAAGTCGGGAGGGAGATTTACCACCAAGAATCATTGTCTTTCTGTCAGTCGGTTAAAACCGAAAATCAGAAGCCCTAATTATAATACTACTCAGTTTAAATACATTTTTTTGTAGTTACAAAAATAAAACCTCTCGTACTAACTAACAGGCCTAGTGCCAGTCCCCCAGTACTCATACACCATATTGTTATTTAATATGCTGGTTTGTTATATTATTATTATTATTATTATTGCCTGTTACTATATTTTACATATGACTTAATTATGCCCCTATCCTTGAATTCAATCAATGTACCGACAGAATGCAGACTAATTCCATATTGCCAATAAATGCAAAGTAAATGTAACTACCTTGCTTAATAAAAGTAAAGTGACCTGCTCACAGAAGAATCTGATTTGCTGTACAGCAACTTCCAGATATTTGCACTAAGGCTTCTAGAGGGAGGTTGCAGCAGGCTACATGAGGCTACATGAGGTTTCTGTGTAACTCTATCCCTTGCTCTTACGTGGGTGCTGGATCTCTCCGCAGGATGATGAACACATAGTCCTGGAGCCCGGAGACATGTTCCCACCCTTCTCACCACCCCCCTCTCCTCAAGGAAAACAGAAAAAGGGGCCCCAGAACCCCCAGCAGTTCCGCCTCTTCAGAGTGGTGCGGACCCCCGTCATTGACCACGTCAGGTGGGTTCAGAAGAGACTGAATGCAATGACGTTTAGAAATACTAAAAGAAACTTAATAAGTTCATGACTAATGTTTTCATAATGTCTTCATTGCGATCAGTGATAATGCTGCTAATCCTAATATGGGATAAGAAATGTTTTTAGCACCCCCTACAGTGATTGCAAAGCATCAAAGTGTTCGATAGGTGTAAACTTCTATTTCCCTCCGTCATTTCAGGCACAGTCTGGACTTCGCCCTGTCCCGCCCTGTGACGGCACTGGATAACGAGAGGTTCACAGTCCAGTCTGTGATGGCCAAATTCGCCTGTCCTGTAGTGCTGGTATGTGCAGCTCTCCTGTAACACATCTTAATGTGTCTGCTGGGTCCATGCTAAAGTTGTTGCTCGCGAATTGACTTGAATGACCATCGTTTAGTCATTAAACCGGTACGACAAGGACAGTAGCTATGCCAGACTCCTGTCATAAGCAAACAGAAAAGTTGAGTGGTGGCAAAGTAGAGAGGTTAGTTACAGTTTAAAAAAAAAAAAAGGAGAACATTTGCAATAATAATAAACATGTAAACAAAGTCGTTTTTTTCAGTATTATTAGCATTACAGAAGTGGGGATTTTTAACGATTTCTAACATGATTTTCAGCTTTAACATCACAAATTAACATTGACAGTGAATTAAAGCAAAAACAGGTTCATAAATAACAGTTAGGGCACTATGAAATCTCTATTTTCTGATTTCAGTTTTTACCATTTTAAAAAATGTAATTAGGTTGATTTAAGTGAACTACACTGCAGGCGCAGAAAACAACACAAAAGTGTAAATCTATTCCATTCGGTCTGAGTTTGTGTGCATTGGAGGAAGAGTCAATTGAAAATAATAGTATTGTTAACTTTAAAAACGGATTGTATAGAAAAAAAACTAAATTTTTTTCTTTTTCTTCTCCAACAAAACAAATTATTGTATTTTGTTTCTCTGTTTGGACGGTCTTCCTAATATGAACTTTGTCTGTATTAGTCAGTCAGTCATTATGGTAAAATAAAATAAAAATAAAAAAAAAATACCTACAACAGGGAACTGACTTACTTGCAACTTTAAAGTTTAATTTTTAAGCCTTTTAGTTGAGGATTTTCCAGTTGTAAAAGTCCCTTTTGCCATTCTAAAGGCTGTTACTGTATTTGTGAGGTAACTTTGCTTACAGTGGGGAAAACACACAGTACGTTGCATCTTGTCTTAAGTTACCATAGCAACAAACAGCAACGTCATTTTTAATTTTTTTAGCTGAGGCGCTTTGCCCTATACTCTGTTATGCGTGGCAATTAAAGTTTCACATTTCCCCTTGAAATATGTAAACTGCCACATTAAATGACCTGTTCTTATATTTTTGGTTATGGCTTCCAATCAGATTTTATCTGGAGTTTTTCAGTATAATCTAGCATGGCAAACTGAGTCTTAATCAGTGGATCAACTGCATTTCACATTTGCTTCCGTTTGTAAAACAAATATATAAAAACATATAAAACATATATATATATCTTTCCTCCAGGACCAGAACACCATCTGCCACTGCTAGTTCTGTAAGAACGTGTCTCTTATCAGCCAGAATTGCTGTTAATTTAGGAATGTTGAATCTAGAGGTTAGGTTAAAATTATTTTCTTAAATTTTAGACAATAATTGTTTTTTAGTTTATTGAACATAATAATATTTGTTATAAAAAAAAATATTTCTTTCTTTGTCTAACATGGACATAAAAAAACAAGATAGCTGTTTCCGCATCCAGCGATCAAAGAATATCAGAGACATTTGCAGAGCTTTTTGAGATATTATAGTAATAAAATATTGACTTGGATCTCATTATTGAGGAGTGGTGATAAAATGAGTGATCAGGAGAGAATTTATCAGTATACACTACTATGAAGAGATATGTGATAAATACAGTGAACAAGGAGTGGGGCAGGGCTAGAGATGCAGTACTGAGTGTCTTGTTGATATGCCGTGCCTTTTAAACCTGTTTTACTGTGAAAAAAAATACTTTTAAACAGTGTTTGTGAAAATAAATTGGATCTCATGCGCCGAATAAATGGACTGCAAAGGGTTAATTTCCTTTGAACAGTTGGAAGCTTTGTCTCCCTTGCCTCCTCTAAGGCACCTCCACTGATTTTTATCTATATATATACACACGCACACACACAGTGGCTTGCAAAAGTATTCAGACCCCTGACCAATTCTCACATATTACCGAATTACAAATGGTACAGTGAAATTTCGTTCTGTTTGATTTTTTATTTTTAAACACGGAAACTCAGAATCAGTTATTGTAAGGTGATGTTAGTTTTATGTTGGGAAATATTTTTAAGAAAAATAAAAAACTGAAATATCTTGCTTGCATAAGTATTCAACCCCCACACATTAATATTTGGTAGAGCCACCTTTCGCTGCAATAACAGCTTTAAGTCTTTTGGGGTAAGTATGTACCAGCTTTGCACATTGGCCCATTCTTCTTGGCAGATTTGCTCCAGGTTGTTCAGGTTGGTTGGACGACGCTTGTGGACCGCAATTTTCAAATAGTGCCACAGATTCTCAGTGGGATTGAGATCAGGACTTTGACTGGGCCGCTGTAGGACATTCACGTTTTTGTTCTTGAGCCACTCCAATGTTGCTTTGGCCTTGTGCTTGGGATCATTGTCCTGCTGAAAGGTGAATTTCCTCCCAAGCTTCAGTTTTTTAGTGGACTGAAGCAGAATCTCTTGCAGTATTTTCCTGTATTTTGCTCCATCCATTCTTTCTTCAATTGTAACAAGGTTTGCGCCACACATAGCGCTTTGAATTTTGGCCAAAAAGCTCTATCTTGGTCTCATCTGACCACAAAACCTTTTCCCACATCGCAGCTGGGTCACTCTCATGCTTTCTGGCAAACTCCAGACGTGCTTTCAGATGGTACTTTTTGAGTAACGGCTTCTTTCTTGCCACCCTCCCATACAGGCCAGTGCTATGCAGAGCTCTTGATATGGTTGACTGGTGCACCATTACTCCACTCCCAGCCACTGAACTCTGTAGCTCCTTCAAAATGATTTTTGGCCTCGCTGTGGCTTCTCTCACAAGTCGTCTTCTTGTTTGAGCGTTGAGTTTTGAGGGACAGCCTTTTCTTGGCAGTGCCTGGGTGGTGTGATGCAGCTTCCACTTCCTGATTTATTGATCCAACTGTGCTCACTGGGATATCCAAACACTTGGATATTATTTTGTACCCTTTCCCTAATCTATGCATTTGTATTACTTTATCTCTAACTTCTGTAGAATGCTCTTTGGTCTTCATTTTCCTTCAGATTCATAGCATTACCAAACGTCCTTCAACAGTGGGGTTTTTATCCAGAAAATGTGACAGCAACTTTAATGGTTCACAGGTGGAGGCCAATGGTAAGGTAATTGTGTCCTCGTTAGGGCAATTTCTTTCATCGGTGCAAACTAGGAGCTTCCACAGCACAGGGGTTGAATACTTATGCAAGCAAGATATTTCAGTTTTTTATTTTTCTTAAAAATATTTCCCAACATAAAACCAATGTCACCTTACAATAATTGATTCTGAGTTTCAGTGTTTAAAAATAAAATATCAAACAGAACGAAATTTCACTGTACCATTTGTAATTCGGTAATATGTGAGAATTGGTCAGGGGTCTGAATACTTTTGCAAGCCACTTTATATATAAATAAAATGTGAAAATTGTCCTATAAAAATGATCTAGTTTGCAGGTCAATTCTCCAGTCATATCAGAAGGACTTGCTTTGAGGTCTTATAATTTGGAGTGCAGTAGTGTGCTACTGTATGATTCGCTCGCTCACAAGACTTTGCACAGGAGAATGTAAACACAGTGTTGATGTCTGTGATTTGTATTGGTCTGTTTAGGATCTCCCTCAGTATTAACACTCAATGCAATCCTCTTTTCCAGTCTGCCTTCCTCATTACAAACACAGTGCGCTTCTTTGTCAACGCCCCTGGAGTCACACCTTGGCAGTTCAGTTTCATACAGCTTCAGGTAGGCCAGTGCTTGTTTAGGACTGGGGTCTACTCTTTACTGGAGGCTGGAGCCCAGCTAGTCACAGGAAGATATTGAGGAGTGAGCATTGCAGTGTATTTGCTATACTACGGGGTTTAGATGCACAATTCTCTCTCTCCTGGCAAATGCACCTGTGTAAGTTGAGAAGTGCATTCCCATTTGGATTTATGATATGATGTGATTGCTGCAATACAGACAGTGTGACAGAGAACATGTAAATAAGTGTGTCTTGTAAACCAATTTTTATTTTCATGCCAGTTTACATTCAATAGAAAAAAATACATTCATAAGCATGGATTTGTGTGAAAAAGCTCCTGCCATCCTCTGTCTTACCCATCGTAACTGAAAGAGGCACATTAGTCAGATGCAGTAAATATTGCAGTAAATGCTCTTCCCTCTTGTAGGTGAATGGTGTTCTCCCAATTCTGCCTCTTGTGTTCCCGGTGATGTGGGTCCTGGTCACAGCGTACGGAGAGGCCCGAGTATTGGCAGAGTCCAGCAAGGCCTCTCCCACTGGCCTGGTGAGTTCCTCTGACTAAGGGGCTGGCCTGGCTTTCTGTAGAGACCCAGACAGTTCTGTATATTTTTTTCTTTTGACAATGTTGGCTACAGACTATTTGTGAGCCAGAATTAGGATATGTTTAAATGCATTACATAAGCGGGATTATTGCCTTGGCCACACTTGCTTTTTTAATTTTGTAGAACTGTTTTTCCTGTTGTGATGGAACTTTCCGGCGCTTATGGCTTTCCAAGGCGCTTTTTGAGAGTATTTGGAATCCAGTTCACTTTTTGGATAGAGCACATATTTTCAAAAAAACTTGGCCCAAATGTAATGGAACTTTGCATGGACATTTGGTACAGGAATGTTTTACACATATGAATGTATGTTATTGTGACAAATGTTTTTATATATCAATATCTGAATGAGTAAACTATGAAGGTACTATATTAGGAAACACTAGTCTGATTTTAAGATGGTATTCTACATTCTACAAAAGAAACTTGATACATTTAATGACAAATGGTTCAACTAAGAGTCAGTGCAGCCCAGGTGAAGACATTAGAAGATACTGTTAGTTGAAACAGTTGTTATTGAATTTGTCAAGTTTTGTTTAGTACTTCTAAACAGGTATGGTTTGGAGTATTTTATAAGATCAGTATGGTTTGCTTGCTACAGATCCTGTATGCAAAGCTGGTGATGTTGCTATGTTGAGGCTGAACCTGTCTGGCTGGCTGTGCCTGTCTGATAACTGAGAGCTGCATTCATACTGACCCAGCAGGGTCTGATTGATAACTGAGATACATTCGTACTGATTCAGCAGGGTTCCAGGCAGCAGGCTTCCATTGCAAAGACTCCACCCTCATGGATGGTGCTGTGGGGAAAGCTTTGGAGGAAGGTGTGCTTGTTTTAACCAGCATCTTCTTTTGCTCTAGCTGGCTAAGTTCTCAGAGGATACTCTAAGCAGCTTCACGGAGGTGGTGTCTTCACAGGTATAAAAGCCAACCTACCCCCCCACCCGACTCCCCTTGCCAGATCCCTCCACAATCTTCCCTTGAAATCCCTCCATCTCTCACCCACCCATTTTTCACAGATGCCTTGAATCATATTTTCCTCAAATTTCCAGTGGTGTTCAACTACAGCCCTCAGTCCATTTTAACAACCCAGTGCACAATAAGAAAAGGCTGCACTATACACCCTACTGACCTGTTATGGCAGTGTACAAACTACAGTGAATACACATCTCTGGCTATAGAGCAATACAATGAAACAAATAAAGAAGTGTTGATACAGATATGTTCAATTGACTCTTCTTACAGTACTGGTCTTTTTTATTTAGTATTGCTGACTGCACTGCACTCGTGTAAAATATGGTCCCTATTAAATACCAGAAAGCTGTAAACATGTAAATGACTGTGCTTTTAGATATGTTAAAATATGTAATACTGAACAGTGATTTTAAATAGCAACTGTCTTACATTGTGAAAATAACTGAACATTAGGAGTATTTTAATTGACGCCCGCTTGATTTCAGTTAGTAGTTGAGAAGCAGCATGTAACAGAAATTATTTTTAAACAGCTTTGATTGCAGTTATTTTTGTAGAGGTTGATTGGAACAGAAAGCTGGTTTATTGGATGGTTGAGGAGTACTGGAGTTGAACAGCCTTGCTTTTTCAGTTCTGAACCCCCCTCCCACCCTGCCAAAGGCATGTTAGATGCCTTCACTTTCCCAGCCGACGATACTTGCATGATTGTATTACTAGCTCTTTAATCACAAAGCCTTGATTCAGACAGAGGTGGACATGATCATTTCGTTTTATTCGTTGGATTATATTATTTATTATTTAAAATTATATTTATTTTTTAAAAATGTGTAGACATAATTTTAAACAAAGTACATGGTGATTTATAAAATGAGTAGGTCATTGTCCCACGGCATAGCAGCATTATTGATCATATGAATGTACAACTTGCCTGTTACAATAAGGAAATCCACAGGACCTTTCAGCCTTCTCTTCCCTCACTCTCTTTTGCTATACTAAGCTTCCACTCCCCCACACCTGAGACAAATTTGTCACAAACTGTTTGCAAGCACTACATTTTTAAAATCAGTTGACCCATGATGCCTTCAACTTGTGTGTGTATTAGACCAAGAAAATGATTAAAAATCACCACCTAATAAGTTGTTTTAAATGTGTCGCTGTTGGCCTGGGTCACTGTTACTGCAATGTCATAGAAGTCTTAATGTATAGGATTACACGTTCATATACACTACGGGTCAAAAGTTTTAGAACACCCCCATTTTTCCAGTTTTTATTGAAATTTAAGCAGCTCAAGTCCGGTGAATAACCTGAAATGGTACAAAGGTAAGCGGTAAACTGCCAGAGGTTAAAAAAAAAAGTTAAGGTTACTAAAAACTGAAAAATAATGTACATTTCCAAATTTTACAAAAAGGCCTTTTTCAGGGAACAAGTAATGGGTTAACAACTTACAGCTGTTCTGCAGCAATGGAAGTAAATTAAGCCTTGAAAGTTGATGCTAACAATTCCTACAGGTGTCCCAACTTTTGTTGATTACTTACAAACCCTTTGTCTATATAAAAGTAGTGTTGGAACAGACTGTGTTACTACACCCTCTTAAGCATTATTTGGACAGTATTGTACTGCAGGAAGTAGTATATTGCTATCATAATGGTGAGAAAAAGGCAATTAACAAAGGAAGACGGACAGACCATTATAACCCTTAAAAATGTAGGTCTTTCCTTTAGAGAAATTGCAAAGAAAGCCAAGGTGTCAGTGAGTACAATTTCCTACACCATGAAAAGGCACTTGGAAACTGGAGGAAACTCTGACAGGAAGAGGTCTGGCAGACCCAAAGCCACAACAGAATCAGAAGACAAGTTTCTGAGAGTCAACAGCTTATGTTATAGGCAGCTCACGGTACAACAGCTTCAAGCACAGCTTAACACTGATCGAAGTAAGCAAGTCTCAGTTTCAACTGTGAAGAGAAGACTTCGAGCTGCAGGTTTGACAGGTCGAGTGCAGTAATAAAGCCGTTGCTAAGATGGCAAAATAAGAAAAAGAGGCTTGCCTGGGCCATGAAGCATTGCCAGTGGACTTCTGAAGACTGGAAGAAGGTCTTATGGACCGATGAATCAAAATTTGAAATCTTCAGTTCATCACGCAGGGTTTTTGTACGCCGTCGAGTAGGCGAAAGGATGGTTCCTCGGTGTGTAACACCAACTGTCAAACATGGAGGAGGAAGCGTGATGGTCTGGAACCCATTTGCTGGATAAAGAGTCGGCAACTTGCACAGAGTGAGTGGCACCCTGAACCAAAACGGCTACCACAGCATTTTGCAGCGCCATGCAATACCCTCTGGTATACGCCTGGTTGGTTAGGGGTTCATCCTACAGCAAGATAATGACCCAAAACATACCTCCAGGCTATGTCAGAACTACCTTAGAAGAAAAGAACAAGACGGTAGACTTCAAATCATGGAATGGCCAGCACATTCTCCAGACTTAAACCACATTGAGCTGGTTTGGGATGAACTGGACAGAAGGGTGAAAGCAAAGCAACCTACAAGTGCAACACATTTGTGGGAACTTCTGCAACACTGTTGGGAAGAACTTTCCGAACAATATTTGATTTCCATTGTATAAAGAATGGCACAAGTGTGTTTGGCTGTTATATCTGCAAAAGGTGGCTACTTTGAGTCAAGTTTAGATTAAATTTTGTTAAACAAAACGATTCCATGATTTCTTCAACAATCTCCAGTTGTTTATTTGTTCTATGCTTTAATTTCAGAGTACATTGAGACATTAAACTGCGTAATAAAAACTGGAAAAATGGAGGTGTTCTAAAAGTTTTGACTGGTAGTGTATTTACGTGTAAATTTAGGAATCTAGCTACAACACCTGAAGTAACTATTGTTTCCTGTTGTACAGTTACAATAGTATTACTCTTAGAAAGAAATGGGGAGCAAACTTTACATAGGGCCCATTGCTTTACTTTGTAATAATTTTGGAGTGGTGCAAACTTAGCAAGGGAAAAAAAGCTTAATAAATCTTCCTCTCATCACACCCCACCACATGTACCCACCCCTCCCCGTCTCAGCTCTGCATGCCTCTGCTGTACATGGCAAGGGTGCAAGAACCCCATTGCTGCTGCATGTCGACCAAGACTGCACACAGCCCAGTGTAATCACTGAAACTCCTTCTGCACCTCCAGGGGCTGGGCTGAGATTGGAGGACAGTCTCAGTTAATACCAACACATTTTCTAAAGGCTGTTCTTGTACTTCTGTTTGTTTTTCTTTATTCAGTAAAAATTCTATATTCTGTTCATTGATCTGTATCCCGCTTGAACAGCATGCATGTTTGAGGCTGATGATGCCCTCTGCATGGCTCACTTCAGAAGCTGTTTTTGCGGTTTGTTCAGCTTCAAGGTGCACAGTAGAAACCTTATCTGGGGCAAGCAAATGGCATTACAGCCTTTCAAATATTTGGGATTGATTTTGTAATTGCTGTGGTTCAACCAACCAAAAACTAATTTTCATGAAGTTAACGTTAGTTAGTATCTTGTATTTTCTCATGTGCGCGAATATGACTGTTTTCGTATTTGTTGATTTGGGAAAATTCCAATTTTTTAAATTATTGTAAATAAATTGCAAATGCAAAACTGGGTTGTATTACCTGTAGAAAAGTAACAGAGTTGCAATGAAAAATAAGTTTATAGGCTTGCCAAAAAGCAAGATACTAACCTGTAGAAACCTTAACTTCATATCAGAATAATATTATGCTCCAGGTTAGGTGGACTGGTATTCCTTGGTTCAGTTCAAGTTGAACACACTGTGCATGTTGCAGATGGATTAAGAGTGTAGTTTTGCTTGACAATATTAAAGGGATATATTACACCATCTATAAATTCAGAATATTGAATCCCCTACCAGTTTAATATCATAGGTATGTACAGTATCATTCACTATTGATGTTTATTTTATATTTTTTTACCATGTTAAATAACTATACCAGCAAAAAATCCTTAAACTGAATTTCTGAAGTGAGGTGGTTTTATAAATGAGCACTAGGGGCATGCAGCTGTAATCTTTGCCCTCTGCAACTTCAAGTTAGTAAATGGGAAAATGTCTATCTGAAATCTGTTTCACAAGGGACCTATGTTACCGATGCATACCCCTAGTGGGCATTCTGCAAACCACCTCACTGCAGAAATGTAGTTGTAGAAGTGGTTGAATGATGTCATTTTTGCTGGAATAGTTAGTAAGCCTGGTGAGTAATAATCTAAGCAGAAACCACACGAGAGAATATACACAAGTGTTGAGCAGGTAAGAAATTAAGCATTAGGAAAATGCAAAGATATAAAGTATTATCCCTTTAAGAACTGGTGAACTAGATTAGAACTGTGCATTGCAAACCTGGGGTCAATTATTATTATTATAATTAGAATTCCAATCACAGCAGAATTGATTGCTGAATAACAATTACAGTGCTACTTTGTTCAATTACAATTATTCTGCAGTAATTAATTACAATTACACAAAACAGTAACTTAAGCAGCTACGCCAGTGGTGCACAACTCGGTCCTGGAGGGCCGGTGTCCCTGCAGGTTTTTATTCCAGCTGTACCCTAAAGTAATTTGTTGGACTTTATTAGAAGCTTAATTGGTCCAATTAACTAATTTAGGGTATGGTTAGAACAAAAACCAGGAGGGACACCGGTCGTGAAACCAGGTTGTGCACCACTGAACTACACACTAACATAATTATTCTGTTTGTTTATTCTGAATAATCCAGCAATAATCACAGGTACAAATACAGAAACATCCTATGTACCTTTTTTTTCCAAACAAATAGTCATCAAAAGTGGTTGAAAATACAACAATAATGATTGAATGACAAATAAATACATAATTGAACTGTAATCTATCAGTTCTATGGCACAATTAAACAGGCAGCCATGATTCAACTGGTATTCCAATTCCAACATAATTGAGCCCAGGACTGGTGTATTGTGATCCTGATTACAGAGGTATACAGTGGCTTGCGAAAGTATTGACCCCCCTTGGCATTTTTCCTATTTTGTTGCCTTACAACCTGGAATTAAAATGGATTTTTATTTGGATTTCATGTAATGGACATACACAAAATAGTCCAAATTGGCGAAGTGAAATGAAAAAAATAACTTGATTCAAGAAATTCTAAAAAATAAATAATGGAAAAGTGGTGCTTGCATATGTATTCACCCCCTTTGCTATTAAGCCTCTAAATAAGATCTGGTGCAACCAGTTACCCTCAGAAGTCACATAATTAGTTAAATAAAGTCCACCTGTGTGCAATCTAAGTGTCACATGATCTGTCACATAATCTCAGTATATATACACCTGTTCTGAAAGGCCCCAGAGTCTGCAACACCACTAAGCAAGGGGCACCACCAAGCAAGCGGCACCATGAAGACCAAGGAGCTCTCAAAACAGGTCAGGGACAAAGTTGTGGAGAAGTACAGATCAGGGTTGGGTTATAAAAAAAAATCCAAAACTTTGAACATCCCACGGAGCACCATTAAAGCCATTATTAAAAAATGGAAAGAATATGGCACCACAACAAACCTGGCAAGAGAGGGCCGCCTACCAAAACTCACGGACCAGGCAAGGAGGGCATTAATCAGAGAGGCAACAAAGAGACCAAAGATAACCCTGAAGGAGCTGCAAAGCTCCACAGCGGAGATTGGAGTATCTGTCCATAGGACCACTTTAAGCTGTACACTCCACAGAGCTGGGCTTTACGGAAGAGTGGCCAGAAAAAAGCCATTGCTTAAAGAAAAGAATAAGCAAACACGTTTGGTGTTCGCCAAAAGGCATGTGGGAGACTCCCCAAACATGGAAGAAGGTACTCTGGTCAGATGAGACTAAAATTGAGCTTTTTGGCCATCAAGGAAAACGCTATGTCTGGTGCAAACCCAACACACCTCATCACCCTGAGAACACCATCCCCACAGTGAAGCATGGTGGTGGCAGCATCATGCTGTGGGGATGTTTTTCATTGGCAGGGGCTGGGAAACTGGTCAGAATTGAAGGAATGTTGGATGGCGCTAAATACAGGGAAATTCTTGAGGGAAACCTGTTTCAGTCTTCCAGAGATTTGAGACTGGGACGGAGGTTCATCTTCCAGAAGAACAATGACCCTAAGCATACTGCTAAAGCAACACTCGAGTGGTTTAAGGGGAAACATTTAAATGTCTAGGAATGGCCTAGTCAAAGCCCAGACCTCAATCCAATTGAGAATCTGTGGTATGACTTAAACATTGCTGTACACCAGCGGAACCCGTCCAACTTGAAGGAGCTGGAGCAGTTTTGCCTTGAAGAATGGGCAAAAGTCCCAGTGACTAGATGTGCCAAGCTTATAGATACATACCCCAAGAGACTTGCAGCTGTAATTGCTGCAAAAGGTGGCTCTACAAAGGATTGACTTTGGGGGAGTGAATACTTATGCACGCTCAAGTTTTCAGTTTTTTTGTCTTATTTCTTGTTTGTTTCACAATAAAAAATATTTTGCATCTTCAAATTGGTAGGCATGTTGTGTAAATCAAATGATACAAACTCCCAAAAAATCCATTTTAATTCCAGGTTTTAAGGCAACAAAATAGGAAAAATGCCAAGGGGGGTCAATACTTTCGCAAGCCACTATATGATGTCAGGCTTGCTTTCTGAGCTGCTGGTATAAAGTGCATAATTACTTACAGATTTAAAGATTACTGTAGATCTACTTCAATATCACAATCTTACTGATTAGCATTTTTTATTAATCTGTTTATAATCACCTGATTGATTTATCCTTTGCATTCTTTGATTGAATTGATGTTTTTGGTCTGATTTTAAACATGTTTGTAAAGTTCTGTTGTAAGCACAAAATAGAATAACCTGTCATAGTGAATGTACCTATAATGTTTTGGTGGTTCTCCAGCAGTAAAGCCTGGTTCAAACCTCTGCAAGATTCAATAATGGATTTATTAGTGCAGACCCCAGAATCTGGACACCAAGATCCTTTATCTGTGTTTATTCTACATCTGTTTAATGTAAACAATAAGTAGTAAAGGTGTATGCCAAATAAGGGCAGTTGGTAAAGAAGCAGGTTCTGAATGACGGTGCAGTAACACACAGATACATTCAGAATGAGTTTCTGCTGATGTACCACCTTAAAAAAAAAAGAAAAAAACACCTGAATGTATTTCTTCTGTACAGTGGTAACCATGGACTTCGTAGCATCTTTTTTCCAGCCATTTAATGTTTTTCCATCTCAGTACAGTTGAATGGCATTAAGCTAATTAGGCTTAATCTAATTAAACTAATTAGAACCTCAGTTGAACACGAGCCCAATTTGAATATTCTACAAAATCCTGAAGAGGCCTCTCTAGGAATCCAGACTTTCACACTTCCAAAAGGCCTCTTTTCATAACATTCCCCTGTAGACTCCTATCGTTGCGCTTTTTGATGGCAGCTAATGACAGTTTTTTGGGCAAAATTCTGAAAGTAAAATTGAAAATGTATCATTGGTTGACAGGAGATGCTGCGTTGCATCTGGACACACTTCCTGTGCGTCTTGCAGGGGAGGTCCATGACGCTGTGCTACACGTCGAGTCTGCTGCACAGCCTGGGCTCAGTCACAGTGAGTAACTCTCTGAATACATTGAAAGTGCTTATTATGACCTCAACCCATCTAGATCGTGTTGGGGTTCATTTACATTTTTAGAAGCCGAAATCTTTTTGTGTTTGGGGTGAGGTTGTCTTTCAGATTACCCCATTGTGATGCAGAACATTCACTTAACCTGATCCCAATCTGAAGAAGATCATCCAAAGACAGAACCTAACTCAAGCAGTAAGCAGCAATGTCACTGTGCTCGTCGGTCTTCCAATTAAAGCTACAGTACCACATTAGCTGCACAGTACAATAACACATCAAATAGCAACCTAAATATTCTACTTTTGTTTAATTCTAACAAGTAATAACATTAATAAAATAACCTGAATAGTGCAACTGGTCCGGAATGGTGCTGCTGCAACAATACTGACAAGTACAAAACTAACTGGACATATTACCTCTGTCTTGAAAACCTTTCAATTATCAGGTTATTTTTAAGTTTCTTCTGTTGACCTTCAAGGCTATTGCTGTGATACAGTCAGGTCCCTCTGTTCTAGGTTCTTGCTGTATTGCAGTGACAGTCAGGGCCTTCTGTTATAGTTTCTTGTTGTATTGTTGTGATGCAGTCAGGTTCCTCTGTTCTAGGTTCTTGGTGTAGTGCTGTGACAGTCAGGTTCGTCATGTTGCAGGTGCTGTGCTGTGTGGATAAGCAGGGGATCTTATCGTGGCCCAACCCCAGTCCTGAGACGGTGCTGTTCTTCAGCGGAAAGGTGGAGTCGCCCCATGACAGCCAGGAGGACCTGAAAGACGACCTCTCCATGGGGTCCTTCTGCAGGACTGAGGGGGAGGAGGACCGAGACGAGGTGAGGGTGACTGCAATGATTTCAGCACAGTCGAATAGTTAATCTGTGACAAAGATACTGATCCAGTGAAATAAAACTAGCATTCAGAAATCTCTCTGTCTCTACTCTATATAAAGGCGCAAGAGGTGGATGCCCTGTTATGTGCTGCTCCCCCTGCCCTGGACTCTCTGTGCATGGAGAACGAGCAGCAGCACAGCGAGACCTCCCTTGACACTCCGCACTCCTCCGACACCCAGAGACAGAGCCGACAGACAGACAGCCGTCGAACCAAGCACCCCTCGGGGTCCAATGTGAGCTTCAGCCGGGACACTGAGGGCGGGGAGGACCCTTCACAGGTATAGCACAGGGAATGGGACACAGGTGGAGGAGGACCCCTCACAGGCAATGGGGCTTAGGTTGGCCAGGGTGTTCTCGGCTCACAGCACACCAGCAACCCCTGTAGTCTGGCCGGGCACCTGCAAGCTTGCTTGTAAGCTGCCCAGAGCTGCGTTGTCCTCTGACGTTGTAGATCCAAAGGGTGGCTGCATGGTGAGTCTGCAGTGTGAAAAGAAGCGGTCGGCTGACGGCACACGCTTCGGAAGACAACATGTGTTCGTCTTCGCCCTCCTGAGTCAGCGTGGGGGTGGTAGCAGTGAGCTGAGCCTAAAGAAAATTGGATATTCTAAATTGGGAGAAAATAATAAAAATAATTGGTGACCACTAAATAAAATATATATATATATTTTTTAACATTGGAACAAAATGAAATGCTTCGAGCAACGTTTGTATTGTGTTGTTATTGAAACATGTTTGACTGTGTTTCAGCTGTGCGGGGACAGCCTGGGCTGCGAGGCGGAGGATTACGTGTGTGATTACCACCTGGAGATGCTGAGCCTCTCCCAGGACCAGCAGAACCCTGTCAGCATCCAGTTCGACGAGTCCAACTGGCAGTACCACCTGACCTCACTGAAGCCGCTGGGGCTGAACATCCTGCTGAACCTGTGCAACGCCAGCGTGACCGAGCAGCTATGCCGCTTCTCTGACCATCTGTCCAACATCGCGCTGCAGGAGACGCACTGCTCCGTGCTGCCCGTCCATATCCCTTGGGGTCTCTGTGAGCTCGCCCGCCTCATAGGTGAGTCCTGTCTCCCCCATTCGTAAACACAGAACAATACACACCATATATCACACCCCATTCTCACACAGAGTAATACACGCTGTATACAGCACCCCATTCACAAACACTGAGTAATACACACTGTATATCACACCCCATTCACAAACACTGAGTAATACACACTGTATATCACACCCCATTCCCAAACACAGCGCCTGCCTTCAACATTGAGTAATACACACTGTATACTACACACCATTCACAAACAGACTCTGCCTTCAACATTGAGTAGTATACACTGTATACCACACCCCATTCACAAACACTGAGTAATACACACTGTATATCACACCCTATTTTACATTTTTAGTCTTTCCCTAAAGCATGATACTTGAAAATCCCAGGACCATAAGAGACCTTTCAGTAATTGCGTTCATAGATATTTAATGAATGTACTTACTTGTTTTTTTTTGTGATAATGTTTATTACATTAAACTGACTTCATAATCCACACAAATGTAAATATAGCACGTTGAAAATGTGTGCTGTGCTGATGGTTTGGAGAAGGCCTTTCTCTAAAAGCTGTGTGTGACGTCAGAAAGACAGCAGCCAAGAGCAGCCGGCGCAGCAAGCTCTGGGTAACAGAACGCAGCAATTGAAACGTGTATTCTGTGTCGTTGACAGTTTCCTTCAAAATACAGTATCAGATCACAAATAGATCTTCCTCGGGACACTTTGCTAAGGCTGCAAGTACCATCACTTGATTTAGAAGAAGCTTGTTTGCAGTTGAAAAAATGTGTTAACCGGTGTATGAAGGAATTGAGGTTTAGAATAAAAGAAACGGTATTAATACCGTAATGTACCTAAACCGCGGCAAACTGAAAAACCGTTATACCGACCCGTCCCTATTCTCCAGAGTTTATACAATAGGCTGTATAGCATGGTAGCTCCCTCTAGAAGTTGGTATATATTTTAAAATAGTAACATTAACTATCTCTACTTACTTTACTATAAAATACCTGTCTATTCCTTTTGTGCCACCAGTTGAAAGGGAGCTACACCTGTGCTTCGCAGAGCCAGTTTTGTGGCTGTCGTACACAAAAACACAATGACAGGTTTTACAAGCAACAAATCCAGTCACATGTTCATTATTTTCATTCTCTATGATTCTAAAAGAATTCCTCAATTCTTATTTACCTCTCAAACTATTATCCACTACATGATATAAACTCTGGGCTATCTCTTGTTTCACCTCATCCACAAACATTTTTAATATCACCAAACATACGTGATAAAAGGATCCTGAGACATAAAACAAGCGGCAAAACAAACTGAGAACACTGCTTTGTCAGCTGACTCCTCCCTAATCACCTCCTACTTTGGAGCAGGAAATATTGTAAAAAAAAAAAAACGTTGTATAAATCGACTAATACAGTGGTGTGACATTTACACCACTGTGTTTTAATGATAAACTGGTAATGCGTCAGTGGAATTGTTACAGTCACAATTGAACAAACGTTCAGTCAACAACACAATAAAGAAATGCAAAAACATCTCTAATTAAACATTTAAAACATAAGAACTATTTAATACCCACAACACAGACGTTTTATTAAAGACTGCTCAATGAGATAAAAACAGGATGTTAAACTTAAATACTATACTAAATTATAAGTTTTGTGGTTACTCCCTTGCTATTTTTTTCTCTCGTATAAGCCTCGTGCAGCTGTATTCTCTTTTCATGCAAAGCATGCTTTTTTGGATGGATGCAACACAAGTGTTTTTTCCAAACAAAATAGATAAATACATTTTTTTAACTAATGTATAAATTAAGAAACACAAGATAGCCAGTTTGACACAATTTCCTCACATGTCACATTTCACTTCACGCTGAAGTTTTTAGTTTTTTCCAGCTCCACTGTACTGGATTTACTTGCAGTTGAAACAAGGACAGGTCAGCTCAACAATGCCTGAAACTGAACAGTTGGAATTTCTGTCAGTCAACCCACCGTAACTTTTGGTTATGGTCATATTTATAGATCATGGAGAATATATATTTCATTACAGTATTCCAAAAGTGTAGATTAATTCAAAAAGAAAATTAATTAAAAATAAAAACTGAAATAGCTTGGTTGGATAAGTGTCCACCCCCCTTGTAATAGCAATCCTAAATTCGCTTAGGTGTAACCAATCGCCTTCAAAATAACGCACCAAGTTGTGTGGCCTCCACCTGTGTTAAATTGTAGTGATTCACATGATTTCAGGATAAATTCGGCTGTTCCTGTAGGTTCCCTCTGCTGTGTAGTGCATTTCAAAGCAAAGACTCAACCATGAGCACCAAGGCGCTTTCAAAAGAACTCCGGGACAAAGTTGTTGAAAGGCACAGAGCAGGGGAAGGGTATAAAAAAATATCAAAGGTCTTGAATTTCCCTTGGAGCAAGGTCAAGACGATTATTAAGAAGGGGAAGGTGTGTGGAACCACCAAGACCCTGCCTAGATCAGACTGTCCCTCCAGACTGGATGATCGAGCAAGAAGGAGAGAGAGGCTACCAAGAGGCCAATGGCTTTTATGACCAAGACTGGTCAAAGTGTGCATGTGACAACAATATCCCAAGCACTCCACAAATCTGGCCTGTATGGTAGGGTGGCAAGAAGGAAGCCATTACTAAAGAAAGCCCACCTTGAATCCCGTTTTTTGAAGTATGCAAAAAAACACTCGGGAGATTCTGTAGCTATGTGGCAAAAAGTACAGAGAAGTCCTTGAGGAAAACCTGCTGCCCTCTGCAAGAAAGCTGAAACTGGGACATAGGTTCACCTTTCAACATGACAACGACCCAAATCACACAGCCAAAGCTACACTGGAGTGGCTAAGGAGCAAAAAGGAAAATGTCCTTGAGTGGCCCAGTCAGAGTCCCGAACTAAATCCAATCAAAAAGTTGCGGCATGAGTTGAAGATTGCTATCCATCAATGCTCCCCAAGGAATTTGACAGAGCTTGAATAGTTTTGTAAAGAAGGGTCAAATATTGCCAAATCTAAGTATGCAAAGTTGGTAGAGACCTATCCCAACAGACTCACAGCTGTAATTGCTGCCAAAGGTGCTTCCAGGAAGTATTAACTTAGGAGACTTAATCATTAACTCAGGGGGATGGAGACTTAATCAATTATAATCTTTCATTTCTATATTTTTAATATGTAATTTTCTTTCTCAATAAAACCTTTTTCCCCCTTAACAGTGTGGAGTATGGTGTATAGATAAGTGGGAAAAAAGTCCTCATTTAAATGCATGAAACTCTGAGGCACTGACACAACAAAATGTGAAAAAAAGTACAAGGGGGTGTAGACTTTCTATAGGCACTGTGTGTAAATGTTGTATATATATTGTGTATATTGTAGCGGTTTGAGCTGGACCACCCTGCTTGGAACCCACAGCATGCAAAGTGCTACAATATATATAGATCATTTTAAACAACACAATCGCACAACTTCCCGGTAAAAAAGAAAAAAAAATCATGCTATATGGCATGCCATTTTAGTGGTTATACAGTTTTTAAGTTCAGGATTAATTCATCTATGTTATCCTGCTCTGAAGCATGTTTATTTAATAATGATATGTTACCATGGATTCAAGCCTAAGTTATTATTATCTCGTTTTGTGCAACACAATGAGCCTGACTTTCAAAATTACACTTGGGAGTTATCAGGATAACTCGTAGTTTCAAACACTTTGCAACACTTTGTGCAACATGCAAATAACGGAATGTGGTGTTTGTAAACATTCTTTTGTCGCTAGATTTGGTTATGTTAATGTGACAAAGAGCTAATTTAGCTACCGTAAATGAAATCTAGTGACTTTGTTTCAAACAGAATGTACTTATCTAAAACAGAATACTCAAATAAAGAGAACTCCGTACAACTCCCTGCTGTTTCTGTTGGTTATAACAACTGTCAATTTGCAGCTAATGACCTAGATCCCTCCTACCTGCCAACTCCCTGCTGTTGTTCCTATAGGTTTAGTGACTGTTATTTAGCAGTTAATGCATAGGCTTTACCTACCTAGACATTTTAAGGCGGGTCTAGTGACTTTCACCCAATAGGAGTTGGCAACACGGCTAAGTAATAAACCTGCTGCCAAACCTGAGGCAACAGCTGAGTTATTGAGAGCCGAGTAAAATTAATGGTTGTACATTAATAATACTGCTGTCATATAATGATAATAATATGGGCTACAATGGAGAAATTGGGAGCTTCGGTTGAAAAAAAAGAAAGCTGCACAGCTGGGTTAAAATTAGGTGTTGTGGAATTTGTTGAAAAGAATGACAGTAACCATGCTGAAAGAGAATTTGGTATAAATGAAAAAAACAGTACGTGATTGGAGGTGAAACAAAGACCAACTAAAAACTATGGCAAAAAGGGGGGGGGGGGGGTGACGGATCAAGATTTAGACCTAGCTAGACATGAAAAGAAAATACTGTCTGCCTTTGCTTCTTTTGTGGAGATAAAAAAAAATAAAACAAAGAAATAGTCTGGGTACACCACAGACAAAAAAAAAGATATTTAACAGTGAATGTTTATATGTGATCTGGTTTAACATGTAAATTATTCAAAAAGAATACATCTACACATTTCTTTGTAAATACTGAGCAAATTAGTTTTAATATACTTTTTTTTGATTTTCAGTTTTAATAAAATCTTCAATTAGTATATGACTGATTATCATTATTATTATTGGTCAACATTATTAAAACATAGAACTGTCATTTTATTGAAATACGAAACCAGTGTGTGGTGCTCCATGTCACTTTTGACTAAAATTAAGGTGAAATAGAGAGAGATACACTATCAATTTCAAATTATTCCACTATTTTTATACCTTGTGGCGTGTTTCTTTTTATTGTCTTTATAACCAAATATTCTCTTACCTCACTACAGAAAATTCTCACAAACCCCTTTTTACAAAGATTTAACCCTTTCAGCCTTATCTTAGCGTTGTATGTTATCATGTGCCGTTGGAAATTCACAGGTCCCAGTAGAGGTGGTGTATAAATATATGTTGTCCTGTTCTCACGTATACTCAATAAAGGAGTATACCTTCACTTCTTCAATTATTCAGGACTGTAAGGGTTACAACTTCACTTTAGTAAAAGCATGGTAAAGCAAAGGTAAACATTTGCACAGAGAGGTATGGTAAAGCATATTAAAGCAAACCATGGTAAACTATGGCAAATGCATAGTATAGCCATGGTAAACTATGGCAAATGCATAGTATAGCCATGGTAAATCTGTAAAACTACCATGGAAATGTACCTTTTATGAAGGCGTGTATTGGTTGCAGTGTGTGCCCCTACCCATTATTGTGTATTAGTGCTTCTTTTTATTTAGATATCTGACTTACTCACCAAAAATGAGTGCATTAGTGAAGGGAAGCTTTTACAGTAAAATATAATACTTGTGCAATCTACTGTCAGCAGGGACTAACAGTGAATTATGGAGTTGTGAAGATGGAGGGAGCCTTGTATTTAGCCTTCCTGGGTGTCCTGTGTTTTAAATGTCCCCTCCTGTTCTTTCAGGATTCACCCCGGGAGCGAAGGAGCTGTTCAAACAGGAGAACCACCTGACCCTGTACCAGCTTCCCTCCGCTGAGCTGGACAAGGAGATTGTGCCCCGGAGACTGCTCCCCGTCAACAAGAGGCAGCCACCGCTGAGCCACCTCATCAGCCTCTTTGTCAGAGACACCACAAGCAGTGAGTCTGTGTCTGCATGACTCACAGTCTGAGTCAGTGTCTTTTGTATTAAAATTCAAATGGGGACATTCACAAAACCTTTTGTTCCAAGCTGCTGTTAGCACCATTTCTTCCTGAAAGAAAAAGTGGCATGGCCGTGTAATGTGCATGGCGTCAAACAATGAGGAGTTAGGAAGGCAAAACCGTTCAGGGACTGTTTTCATCGCACTGCAGCGACCCTAGTGGCCAGGCACCATGTGCTTGTCTTCCACTCGAGGGCCTGGGTGTAAAGTGGAAATTGGCTTGGTTGCAGGATCGGAGGAAGCTCGCTGACTTCAGTGGGTGTTGGCATTCAGAAATAATGGTGCTAATGACACTTTAGAGTGGATTTCCCTCCGTGCATTTCTCTTTACCAAGTAAATGATTGTTGGTTACTGTCACAAAGACAGCTGTAGTGGGTAGACGTCAGACCAGAACCAGGAACCAACACAGAACAGTCAGAGAGACGTGGAGTTTTGCTCGCGCTCAGCATTTGACGACTGAACAAACAGAAAATAAAAGATTGCAAGACAAACAAAACACAGGACACGTCACTTTAGCCAAAATAAATAAATATACAAACAAAACGGACTATATAGACAAACACGGTGAGCTGATATTATGATTTACTTTACGTTTTATTTTCTTCTCTCCACACCCGTTCTTCACTCACAACCCCAAGTGAGTGAAAACATGCTGCTTTTACAACAGAGACTCGATTGCTAATCAGTCATTCAATTCTCTTTGCTCACATATTATTACATTTTACCTGCACGTGAAGTGCTGTGCAATCCTCTTGCCTAAATACAAATATACATTTTAAATCACTTGTGTTCATAACCCATATTACATCTCGTGTACCAATGACTGTACACCAACATTAACACACTATACGCAACATACAACACAGAAATACACACAGAGGCGGGGCAACATTGCCACAGTTACCCAAAGTTTAATATCTGTTATTGTATACAGTATAGTATTACAAAACTGTCAGCCCTGTCTTGCATTATATTTAAACACTGTAAAGTATCAACCCTGTTTGGGCTTTGACATCTTGTCATATTCTCTGCACCTGCATCTCATAGCCTTCAGGAATAAAGCTCATTTGCCTGTAATAGTTGCTAACAAAAATTCATAAAGGTGTATTTTTGAAAGAAACCTATGCTTTAGAAAATATGTATTTCCAATGTAACCCTTTGAATAGTGAGTTCTAAAATGCACTGCCGGTCCTACGGGAGTGAGTTTTTTTTTTTTCTGTCTCCTACATGTGCTTGATTATTATGAGTACAGCGTACAAACCAGCTGGAAGCTATATGTTTGTATGTAATGAATACTGACGAAATACAGACAAATTGTTTTTACCGTAAATAAATAAAACAAATATATATATATATACATTTTCATTTAGTCATAGGGAAAGGTTTTTACAAAAAAATAACATGTAGGCAATAAACAACGGGGTGGAACAACCACAACAACATGTCCTAACAAAAAAAGGGAGAGAGAGGGATATGAATAAATCATATCCAGGTGGGGGTGAGGGAGTGAAAGTGTCTAATGCTTCAGCGTAATGGGATATTCCTTGAAGCATGGAGCAACGCACAGAGCTTGGTGCCACCTCTGCACCTATGTCTTCACTGACATACTCTCTGACATCCGATTTAGAGGAAGGATTGTATGTTTTTGAATTTAAATCGGAATCTGAATTCAATATTATTACTAACACTTCTTTCTCACTGAACAATTTTCGCCGGTTTACAAACACTGTTGACTTTTTTGTGACTAGGATAATTATATGTAATTCAGTCAATATGTAGCAGAGGGCGCAAGAGACCAATATAAGGTGTTACAGAAACCTAGTGTTACAATATTATGAGATTGGGGATTTTGTAGGCTCAATAATTCAAGTTTAAAGTTGTAGAACGTACCAATACGTTTGTATTCCTTGGGGACCAGAGCGCAGAAAGATGGGAGGCCAGTTTGACTGTAGCTGTCGGTGAAAGCAGAGGCTCTTCCTCCTGTGTTGGTGTGCTCTGTAATATCCCCTATCCATCGGTGTTTCCTGTCCAGATAACGTGCAGATGTTGTCTCACGGCACCGCAGACCTGATCCTGGAGGCCTGCACTGACTTCTGGGATGGAGCAGATATCTACCCACTCTCCGGCTCTGACAGGTGGGTGTCACACATGCAGGGGGGCGTGTCCTAGGACCAGGAAACCAACAGGATACCATTCCACTGTCAGAGCAAAGGAAAGAGGAGACCAGTGGGCCTGGCTAGAACTCAAACCCACTGCCTTAAGACATGTGGAATTAGATCACAGTTTAGTATTAAACAGACCTAGATCCCACTCTATTAAAGCTGAACGGGCCTGGAACAGTCTTTTAGTGATCTGATTCATCTTCCAATTTTCCTTCCCTAGAATCCAGTGCTGTTCAGTCCAGAGTGCCTGGTGCGGCTGTTTGTACTGAACCGTGTTAGGTTGTTGTATCGTAATTTCAAACCCAGGCCTTAAGAGGCGAACCACTTACTGCTGCACCACTTACCCCCAACTTCTGACACTAACAGCCCTTATGCTACTTAACAAAGGGACCGCATTATTTTATCAAACTATTATTTTATAAAATTATACTTGTATTGTTACAGGAAGAAGTTGTACCTTCACTGAATAGCATGTATTTAGATTGTTAAACTAACTTAGAAAGGTGTTAATATTGCAATACACAGTAGGATTGACTGTGAAATATTGGAAGAGCAAACAGTTTTTCATGTTACAATATTGTAAACCGAAAAAAAAAAAAACACCACCACGTGCACACACAACTGAAACAGAATAAAACATCTCATTATGTTCCTGAGAAGTAAAATAGCGTAAGTGTGATTATTTGAGTGGAGCCCACATAGGCAGGCAAGTACAACCTGGTTGTTTCCTGCAGCTGGTTTTCTAGACTGAATTCACTCGTGTTGTTGCTGTTACAGGAAGAAGGTTCTGGATTTCTACCATCGGGCCTGTCTCTCTGGCTACTGCTCTGCGTTTGCATACAAGCCCATGCAGTGCACGCTGTCCCCGCTGCTCAATGGGAAGTGCGTGGAACTGGCCCAGGTGCCTGGACAGAATGCCATCTTCACCTCATTCGAGCTGCCCGGGACCACGCCCGTCAAGCACAGCAGCCGCCGCAACAGCTGGAGCTCCGACGGTACACATAGCCGGGGAGCTTTCACTGACAACGCAGGGTAGTCCGTCCAGCAGGACAAGCACAAGCTGTGAAATGAATTCAGAAGCAATGCCATGGCTGAGGGGTCCACACTATTCTGCTTTGGGGCCACTTGTGACTTCTGTAGATCTGGTGTGATGTATACATTATGGGTGTAAGATTCTGTTTCCTGTCTACAAAAAATACTTTACCTGTGCTGTGTCCATCATGTTCTGTATCACAACAATATATTTTCAAACGGAATCTAGGATGCTAGTAAGAGAAATTCTCTCAAAAGTTAAGAAATTTAAAATGAATAGTAGATTAAGGCTTTACCTAAAGTTTAGCTTTTGTGGCCCTCCAATTGGTAGAGTAATCTTAAAGGCTACTCGCCATGCTGGGGCATTCTTCAGTGCTGGGGTCTGTCCTGACTGTGGCTCAGTGAGGTGATGGCTTTGTCCTGACTGAGTCTGTGAGGGGCTGGGTCTGTCCTGACTGGCTCAGTGAGGGTATCTCTGTGGTGCTGAGGTCTGTCCTGATTGTGTGTCTCTGTGAGGTGCTGGGTCTGTCCAGACTGGCTCAGTGAGGCAGTGTATCTGTGCTAGGTCTGTCCTATGGGTACTGACTAAGTGGCTCTGTTTGCAGAGGGGATCGGCGAGGTAATGGAGAAGGAAGACTGTGTGCAGGCGCTCAGTGGGCAGATCTTCATGGGTATGGTGTCCTCGCAGTACCAGGCGCGTCTCGACATTGTGCGGCTAATTGACGCACTCATCACGGCCTGCATCCGCTTCGTCTACTTCTCTATGGAGGATGAGCTCAGGAGCAAGGTACCAAGCAAGAAATGCAAAGTGTTGCTCTGTCCACTGAATCTCACAGATATAAAATAGTCCCAGAACGCTTCCTGTGCGGTCTCATGTTCTAAGGTTTAAAAGAAACATTCATCAACATTTTTTGTAAACTCATAAAATGTCAGCTGTAAAATCAACAGCTACATTTAAAAACTGGAGAGGTGTTTCTCAAGCAAAATTGCTAAAAATTCAAAATATAGATAAACACTAATCTTACTAATTAAGAAAATTAAATAAACTTGCATTGTGCGCTACGTAGCGCACAGTGTTAACCACGTAATATGAAAAAACTACTCTGTTAATTATAAACGTTGAATGCTTCGGGTAGAGTAAGGTTCACAAACAAATGTCTAGGTTATTTCTTCATCTTTTAGAGAGTTCATTATTAAGATTTCTGGATTTTCTGGCATTTAGTTGTTGTCTTTTCCCTCTGTAGGTATTTGCAGAGAAGATGGGGCTGGAGACTGGCTGGAACTGCCACATCTCCCTCACACCCAACAGTGATGGCTCGGATATTCTCCCGCCCAGCCCCAGCCAGGCAGGCTCTCTGCAAGAACACCTGCTGCAAGGTAAGCGCGATGCGGGGGCCCGGCCAGCTGCAGAGGGGGGCCACTTAGCGTCTTTACACAAAGATTTTCAAATTCGTTCTCCTCCACCTTATTAGCATCTCTGGTCGTTCTTTCATTCTGTGGAGAATATTTGCGTCCTTGTTTGTTGTATTTAGTGTTCCGCATTTGCAGTTTTTATTCAGAATTTTACCCAAAAATTACAGGTTTTTTTAAATTTTTTATATAACTGAACCTCGGTTTTCACTGATTTATACCTGACTTGCGTCTACTAGTCAATATTTACCTGGAACGATTTTCTAAGAAATACGCAATATTTTGATTAAAATGCTGTTTTATTTAGACTCTGACATTGTAAAAAGCAGTCCTACATTACATCCTAGGAAACAGCAGATGTTTAGACATCAGAGGATCAAATAACATTCAAAACGTGGTTCTCTGTCACTTCATAAACACATTGTCACCTGATTGTTGGCCAATCAAAGTCTGATTATTGTGGCAATTGCTGGTCATAGTAACTACTAACTTGATCAAAAACTAAATTGAAATACATTATTTATTTAGTATTATATACAAAAATATTATATCTTTAGTGGATGAGTAATGGGGAGAAAACACATCAGTTTATGAATGAAAAGAAAATTAATGTTTCGAAGAATACAAAAAGCAAAAGTGGGTCAGATGAGGCAGATGATGCATAGCGCTGCAAATACTGCTGCATTGAGGGTCGTCCTCACAGTAGAATATCGCCATTTTCTTTCGAAATTGCAGGTCAGATGGGTGCCATAATAACCCCCTCTGCTTGGCTCAGGAGGTCCTTGCGTAGCGGGAGCTGCAACTGCTGATCCAACAACATGTTGGAGAAGCAATCAAACCAGGGGCGCCTCGGCCATCTGGGTGCAACCAGCAAAACCTGTGCTCTCTCCACCCTGATCCTCTCTAGTGTAGGGAACACATACAAGAGCACCTGTGGCCAGGGGTGAGCTAGCGCGTCTACTCCCAGGGGGCCCCCGTCCCTCTCCATAGAGAACCATAGGGGGTAATGAGTGGACTCGGCTGCGGTGAAGAGGTCGAATTGTGCAGTACGAAACCTCTCCTAAATCTGTTCCACCACCTGAGGATGCAGTCTCCATTCCGAGTTGTCTGTAGCTCTTCTGGACAGGTGGTCTGCTGCCTTGTTGACCACACCGGGGAGGTGAACCGCCCTGATGGAACGAAGTTGGAATGAAGTTTCTGTGCATCTAAGACAGGAGTCTGTGCGCTGCATGGTGCAGGCCTGGCGAGCGCAGACCGCCTTGGTGGTTTTATGTAGGCTACCACTATAGTATAGTCTGTCCGGACCAGCACATAGTTTTGCGCTAATTGCTGTCTAAAATGAGAAAGCGCCAGTGCTACTGCTTGCAGCTCTTGGGCATTCATGTGCGCTTGCTGCCAATGTCCCTTCCACTGACCTCTTATTCCCCTCCCATTCCAGACCACTTCCCAGCCCAGGCTGGAGGCATCCGTAGTGACAACTTCCCTTCTGTGAGAGAAGCCGAGGGGAGATCCGAGGTGCAGCTTGCCGGGATGGAGCCACAACTCCATTGTCTTCCGGCATTGTCTGGACACTCGCACCAGCCGGTACCGATCTCAGACCAGGTGCACCTTGAGTGTATTTACCCAGGCTTGAAGAGGGCGCATTTTCAGCAGCCCCAAGGGAAGGATTCTCGAAGCGGCAGCCATCAGCCCCAGCAACCTTTGGAATATTCTGACCTGTAGAAGGGTATCCTCTCTGAATTGGGAGAGTGACTTCCAATGACCAAATCCTATCTTCCGACAGTGAGGCAAGCATACTCACAGAGTTCAGTTTGATCCCTTTGAACACTGTGGACTGAGACGGTATGAAGTTGCTCTTCTGTTGATGTATCAAGGGCCTTAACTTCGTCACATGATCTGTTTTGTGTGCACCTCGGTGTGTGCTTTGCAACGCACGCAAACTAGCCAATCGTCCATATAGTTCAGGATCTGAATACCTGGGGTGGAGGGCGACATTCAGGTTCAGTTGCCCCTGTAGGCTGTGAAGACCACCTTGGGCGCTGGCGGTAGGCAGGGAGGCGAGAGAACTTCGAAGCGACCTCCATGGCCTTGTGGGACCTGTCAAGGCTCACGTCAGTGGTCGCTCCAAAAGTCTGCCCTGGTATTAATAGGGGCATCTAATAACACCTCCTTTTCGGTCTCCACCACCATGGCCTGAGTTAGCCATAGGTGTCTGTGAGCGGCTACCAGTGCCATCTGCCTGATGCCTGATCTAACTCCACCATTAGGTCAATCATTGCCTCTGTCACTGCCTGGAGCTCTCCCGCGTCCGCCTCATTTGCCCGCTGCTGCAGCCTCTCTGCCAGCTGTGACTGGTACAGGACCAGGACACGTCCAACATCAATGCTGTGAAAGACTGCTCGTCTGGGCTTGAGGGTCTCGGTGGGACCGGGGATGAGGAGTGTGAATGGGGAATCTGAGGCTGCCTGATGGTAGGAGGCAGTCTCCCCTGAGACTTCAGGAGGGTCTCCAACATGGTCTGCTTGGTCCTCACTGTCTTCGTCAGCTTCTGAAAGCTCTGCTCAGCCGAGCTTGGGCGCCCTTTGCGGCAACTGGGATGGAGAACGGCATGTTCATCCTGCCTGGGGAGCTTTGCCGCGCACTGGTCATGCTGGTGGAAACTAGCGGAGGACCCAGTGGAGCGCACTGGCATGGTGCGAGACGTCTGTGCCGAGCAAACCGTCAGTGCCTAGTGATATTAACTGGCGCCTAGTAATCGGCATCGACAGTGCACTGATCGGTGTTGGTGCCCAGAGAACGCGGACGAAGCAGGGCTGGTAATTGGTGCCGAGTGTATCGGCTTCAGCAGCGAGAAAGCACGGTCGTGCCAAGCAGTTGGTGTCGAGTCAGTCGGTGCCGAGGGAGACCGCGGTTGGTGCCGAGTCTATCGGCGTCGAGGTCGGTGCCGAGCGGTCTGTGCCGAGTATATCGGCGTCGAGGTCGGTGCCGCTCAGAGCGAGGTCAGTGCTGAGCGGTCTGTGCTGAGGTCAGTGTTCTGACCGTTTGCGAGTTTAATCGGCATTGGAAGCGGCGCCAAAGGTGTTTTCTACCGGTGCTGAGCAATCTGTGTCGGGGTCGGTGGCGAGGAGAGTGCGGTCGATGCCGTGCTGATGTAGCCGAGTCAATTGACATCGGCGTCGACTGTAAGTGCAACCACGCTAGGAAAGCCCGAGGCTTGGAAGGGATATGTAGGCCCAAGCTGCAAGGTAGCTAAGGCTGAGTAAATCGGCGTAAGAGACGATGCCGCAAGCCCGCGGAGTCACCCTACAGCACCACAATATTAAGTACAATGGTAATTTTGACTACACGAGGTAGTGAAAAGAGAATTACTGCTGCTTACCAATCTCAAAAGAGGTGTCGAAACCAACTCTAATCTGTAATACTGATGCAAAATTTGTAGGCTTGAAGAACCAAACAAAACAGCTAATTTCTAGAACAAAGACGCACGAGGCAATCTGTGACCTGACTCAGTGGATTGAGAGAGAAAATGGCGATATTCTACTGTGAGGACAACCCTCTTCAGCAGATGGGTGGGACTTCTGCCTCACAGCAGGGTCCTGATAGGGCAGCCTTTTTTATATATGCTCAGTGATTGATGGGGTCAGAGAGGCTCTTCCCGTTTGGTTGTCATTCCATTGAAAGGGAACCAGAACTGCTGCGCATTATATTCCACATGTAAAGTGTGTATATTGAGATTTTTCCCTACAATTTTTACCAATGTTTCAATTAAAATTGATTTTTTTATACCAGTTTTTATCTGTATTTTAATATATGTAAAATAAACTCCTGAAATTTGTTTTTTTTGAAGATAAAAACCGAAAATGCGGAACACTAGTTATTTCACAGAAATAGTTATTTCTCACTGTACACTACATGTTTCATCATTATGGGTGCTGGAAATTTGGTTCTGTAAGCTGGCCCTTGGTAAGTGCAGGGCTGTGCCTCGAGTGTCCTGTGCCTGAGGCTGCTGTCTGAGCTGTGCTTGCTTGTGCCTGTGTGACAGAGTCCCGGTATGAGGAGGTAACAGGCCCCCTGTTACAGGAGGAGGAGGGACTCTCGGAGCTCATCAGCTTCCAGCCCACAGACAGCGATGTGCCCAGCTTCCTGGAGGACTGCAACCGGGTGAGGGGGGCGCTTCAAATCCAACTGCGAAAGACCAGCAACTTAAGACAGCTTTTAAACCAAAAATACACGAAAGAAACAAGGACTGATTTGATCCATCTATAACCTGCTTGTATAGCTGGAGAGGAGGTTGAGAATTCTACAGCATCAGGGAATCCCACTGTCTGTGCTTATCTTTGGTTTACCCCAAAAGATAAGTGCTTGATGCAATCGAGCAGTATTCCCTGGTCCTGTAAAATGCTCTAAAAAGTCCATCTGTGGCTTATTGTGATGAGGTATTGGATTAATCAAATCAACCCTATAGTCAAATAGTAGACAAGTGTTTCAACGGGAAGTCCTTATCAATGTCTTTCTGTTCAAGTGTTGTAAATTGATACTTAGGCTAACGGCCTGGATATTGTTTTTGTGTGTATGCTTGTATATAGAGGACATTCTGAAGTAATATTCACATTGAGGGTGTTCCTGTCGTTCCTTTCCAGGCCAAACTTCCTCGAGGAATCCACCAAGTGCGCCCCCACCTCAACAACATTGACAACGTGCCTCTGCTGGTCCCGCTGTTTACAGACTGCACGCCCGAGAGTAAGAGACAGCTGGGAGAGATCTACAGAGGGCATGCATGTCCATTGTGATGAAACTTGTTAAGAACCGTCAAGTTATTGAGAGTAACATGATCTGGGGGTATATGGCTGCCTTCCTACCTGTCACAAGTTTGTACATAATTTTAGAGAGGTGCTCATTAAATTATGATAAAACTTGATCTGGGCATACTTTAAGTCATTGAGTATCAGAATATGTCAGTATATTAAGACAGCTGGCCATCTGACTGTATAGAAAACATTGTTTTTACATGTGCATTCAGTGGATATAGAAGCATCACATGGATTCAAAACAAACACTGTTGGTATTGCTGTCTCCTCTGCTGTATTTGCAGATATTTGAAACGTATTCAGTTATTTGATACTTGGTTATCCAGACACTACACTGGATTGCTTGTAGAAACTTGCGTCCATTCGGTGAACTCTTTGGCATATAGTGTAACCTTATAGACATGCTTGTAACAGCATATCAAAGCTGTGTATCTCAGTGTTGTCCCTCCTGCATGTTTCAGCCATGTGTGAGATGATCAAGATAATGCAGGAAAACCGGGAGGTGACCTGCTGCCTGGGGAGCTCGGCCAACTTCAGGAACAACTGCCTCTTCCTTCAGAGTGATGTTAGGTAAGGCCCTGCACTCTTACTGTCAGGTACCCCTGGCAGGGTACACATAGGAAGAGAGGGTCAGTATGTACGCTTCTACATATGTCACAATTTGCAGAGAGAACCGCTTGTCCAATTGGGACAAAACTTGCTAGACTTCTTTAGCACAATATATTGAATGTATATTGGGATATATTTAGGCTGTCTGTATATTGTAACAATCTCAACTCTAGAGGAAAATCAAATAATTTTAGGTACCTGATCAAAATTACAGGTGATCCTCGACTTACGACACTTCGACTAACAATGCACGGCACTTATGGCTCTTGCATTATTTCCCTGCTTCGACTTTACGACATCGATAGGGCAAATACGACATGGCGAGACCAGAGCCATGCATCATGTGTGCATGCTCGGTGTCCGAAATGCAGTACCTGCCGTGGCCGCCCTGACTTAGTCTAGCGTGTTTTTCCTGCTAGGAGTTCCACGTACACACAGTGTATACGTCCTTGGAAACCCCTGAGTCTGTACTTTTAAACAAGCCAGGTAGGTGTGTGAGTAATATTTATGGAATCACCGGGATGAGTGTAAAGAGTTAAATATATATTTGCATGAGTACAATATAACGGGTCATTTTTGTAAAACTGTATTATCTGGCTGAAGAGTCAGGAACGTAACCCCAATTTATAACATTGTTCCTATGGGAAAATGTGCTTTGACTTACGACACTTAAAAAGGTAGGTGAGCCGGTTCCAGATCCAAAGAATAAAACGCTGGGAAAGTCAGTATTCATTACAATAAATATGCATTGAGGCAATCACAACAAAACACAAAGTAAGAATACAAATAACAGACAAGTGAAAAAAATTAATCACATCCAACAATTACAGACCCAAAAAACAGACAGTCCAATTGGAGTCCTTTTATTATAGTCCCTAAAAATAAAAAACAGAAAACAAAATGTCCAAAAAATGTCCCCTGGCTTAAACTATCCATGCACAGGACATAATAAAGAAAATAAAGCAACAACCTGTGGCTTCTGTCCTGAGGTGCATGTTGAGCCACAGTGGGGGGTGTGGGGGGAACAAACTGTTTGTCCAGAAGTGTATATAACCAATCCAGGTGATTTAATGATTTAATGAAAAAAACTAAAAATTAATTAATATAAAAATATATATATATATATATATATATATATATATATATATATATATATATATATATATATATATATATATATATATATATATAAAATAATATATACAGTACTGGTCAAAAGTTTTAGAACACCCCCATTTTTCCAGTTTTTATTGAAATTTAAGCAGTTGAAGTCCAGTGAATAACCTGAAATGGTACAAAGGTAAGCGGTAAACTGCCAGAGGTTAAAAAAAAGTTTAGGTTACCAAAAACTGAAAAATAATGTACATTTCAGAGTTATACAAAAAGCCCTTTTTCAGGGAACAAGTAACGGGTTAACAACTTACAGCTATTCTGCAGCAATGGAAGTAAATTAAGCCTTGAAAGTTGATGCTAACAATTCCTACAGGTGTCCCAACATTTGTTGATTACTTACAAACCCTCTGTCTGTATAAAAGCAGTGTTGGAACAGACTGTGTTACTACACTCTCTTAAGCATTATTTGGACAGTATTGTACTGCAGGAAGTAGTATATTGCTATCATAATGGTGAGAAAAAGGCAATTAACAAAGGAAGACGGACAGACCATTATAACCCTTAAAAATGTAGGTCTTTCCTTTAGAGAAATTGGAAAGAAAGCCAAGGTGTCAGTGAGTACAATTTCCTACACCATGAAAAGGCACTTGGAAACTGGAGGAAACTCTGACAGGAAGAGGTCTGGCAGACCCAAAGCCACAACAGAATCAGAAGACAAGTTTCTGAGAGTCAACAGCTTACGTGATAGGCGGCTCACCGGGACAACAGCTTAACACTGATCGAAGTAAGCAAGTCTCAGTTTCAACTGTGAAGAGAAGACTTCGAGTTGCAGGTTTGACAGGTCAAGTGGCAGTAAGAAAGCCATTGCTAAGATGACAAAATAAGAAAAAGAGGCTTGCCTGGGCCATGAAGCACCGCCAGTGGACTACTAAAAACTGGAAGAAGGTCTTATGGACCTTTGAATCAAAATTTGAAATCTTCGGTTCATCACGCAGGGTTTTTATACACCATCAAGTAGGCGAAAGGATGGTTCCTCGGTGTGTGACACCAACTGTCAAACATGGAGGAGGAAGCGTAATGGTCTGGGGCTCTTTTGCTGGATCCAGAGTTGGCGACTTGCACAGAGTGAGTGGCCCCCTGAACCAAAATGGCTACCACAACATTTTGCAGCGCCATGCAATACCCACTGGTGTATGCCTAGTTGGTTAGGGGTTCATCCTACAGCAAGATAATGACCCAAAACATACCTCCCAGGCTATTTCAGAACTACCTTAACAAGACGGTAGACTTCAAATCATGAAATGGCCAGACTTAAACCACATCGAGCTGGTTTGGGATGAACTGGACAGAAGGGTGAAAGCAAAGCAACCTACAAGTGCAACACATTTGTGGGAACTTCTGCAACACTGTTGGGAAGAACTTTCCGAACAATATTTGATTTCCATTGTAGAAAGATTGCCACGAGTGTGTTCGGCTGTTATATCTGCAAAAGGTGGCTACTTTGAGTTCAAAATTTAGATTAAATTTTGTTAAACAAAACGATTCCATGATTTCTTTTTTATCTCCAATTGTTTATTTGTTCTATGTTTTAATTTCAGAGTACATTGAGACATTAAACTGCATAAATTTCAATGAAAACAGGAAAAATGGGCGTGTTCTAAAACTTTTGACCGTTAGTGTGTGTGTGAGTGTGTGTGTGTGTGTGTGTATATATATATATATATATATATATATATATATATATATATATATATATATATATATAAAGTTGATTTTCAAAAAAAGTAATCGAGCAGTATAAAAAGAGTAAATTGGTTTGATCTCACCCAGTGTTCAGGAAACGATACAGCAGAAAAATCACCCTGGTTTGGAAATGTCCGTCTAGCAAACAACAAACTATTTACCAATGGAGAGGTAGTTCTGGCGAATAACACTGTGTAACAAATTTATAATTTTTTTTTGTTCCTGGGTAGTAAGTGTTATTTCCTAATTGCTTATGCCTCAAAAGTATAGAAAATGGCTATTATTCCCCACAAACTTTGCTTTTGTGACCAGGACAGTATTTTCAGTATAATCGTAAATCTCGAAAAACTACTTGCTTCTAAATCTTTTGTAGTCATTTTTGTATTATTTTAGTTAAATACATGTTAATTTGGATTCATACGTTGTTTTTTTCTGACTTTATGTGAACGAAAAGACACACACTTGCCCGTTTTCCCATTGGAAATAGTGATATTTTGAAATATCACTGTCCTGGTCACAAAAGCAAAGTTTGTGAGTCTGTTTCTGATCTGACGTCAACACTGCAAGCCATCCTGTTCACAACATCCTATAGTTAGTTTCTGGATTATCAGACTATAACGTTACAGAGTCAGCTTGATGTAATTGTAACATTAACTTTATTGTAACAGTATAAATTACTTATCATGGATTAGCACATTCTGTTTAATTTACTATTAATTACTATTTTATATCGATTAATTCATTTATGTGAGTAACACTTTCAAATAAGTGTCTGGAATTCGTGATGAATTATGAACTCATTTATCAGCTGATAAAGTAGGAATTCATGATGAATGTGCTTCTGTAGTTTAATTCTGTGTCTGCAATTCATCATGCATTACATATGAACAGACACTTATTTTAAAGTGTTACCATTTATTTAATATAGAGTTGACAAAGCTGTTCACCCTTCTTTGCATAAAGATAACATGTCGTTCCCCTCTACTAACAAGGGGATAGCAGTAGTTTTAGTCTCTATTTGAATTACGATTGGCAGGTCATTCATGATCTCTGCATCGTCTCTTTGGTTCACAGCCGCAGCCAGCCTCCCGCAGCAACTTTTCAGCGCTGCGTTGGACTGTGCAGGATCTGCACTTATTTTTGATTGGTGGAGCTTCGTGACATCACGCAGCATCCCTCACAGAACAGAATTCTGTGCAGAGCTGTGCAGATCTGTGTAGAACTGCGGAAATTTGTGCTCCAAGAATTCACCCCATGTGCTGCAAGGGTGTAGCCAATGCTACAATATTACAATTACATTTACTAAGCAACTAATTTAGCAGGTAGGCTTGCCCGGTGCGGAGCTGATCGGGCATGCCTGGGGAGCCTGCGCGCACCTCAAAGTGTACGCCACAGCTCGAGGTGGCTGCAACGCTACAGATACGCTGGCGGGCGCTGAGCGAAAACTTGTGCTTGTTGATATCGAGGAGGAGAGCGTCCACTCCATGGAGAGAACTACTACACGAAACCCTTACACTCCAAGAGGGTGCTCGTAAAGGCATTGACCAGCCAAGGCCATTGGAAAAGGCCACTTGAAGGCCAAATAGTACAGAGAGGGTTACCGTAGTGTAGTAGGTTCCTGGAGCGGGACGTTCCTTTTAGTGGGACTACGCTTACCATTTGTGTGACAAACTTATGTTTGAACTTTTGTTTTGTTTTCTTTGTTAAATCCGACGCTAGGATTACCATTGTTGGTACCCTAGCATCGGGGCCTGTATTGTTATTAAATCTATGTGGCGTGTCAACACCCACTGCTCGGTGTCTGATTTAGTATTATTCAGTGGTGACACACGTACGTAACATCACCCTGTTACAGTGTGATATTGGTAACTCTTGAATTTACAGCCGTGACGGTTGATGAATGTCACTGACATGCTTGTTACAGTGCTTTCCCAGCAGGCAGAGAAAGTAAACCTTAAAATGTGTTCTGTGTTGCTTCAAAATGATGCATAACTGAATGCATAAAATCTCCTTTTTTGGTTTCCACAGTATCGCTCTGGACCCCCTGTACCCGTCACGCTGCTCCTGGGAGACTTTCGGCTATGCTGCCAGTGCCAACCTGGCCCTGGATTCGGAGGAACTCACCCCCCTACAGCTCTCCAGCCTCCTCAACGGTCTGTCCTGTTCCATCTCCTTCCACCAGGAGGAGACCATCAGCATGGTCAAGCTCATCGAGCAGGTACACAGACCTGCACTGCCTTAAAAGGACCAGCACACATACACAATCACAACTCTACACACACCCGCACTGCCTTACAACAAGACACAGGTTTATAGTCCGTTTGAAAGGATCAGCACACACACACACACAATCACACAAATCACAGCTCTGCACACAGCTGCTCCAGCTGGTACACACAACACCCAGAGCTCTCATCTAATAGAAATGATGATAAAAGGAAATAAATGAGGCAATAAACCACATGACAATTTCTGATTGGTCTAAACATGGTTGGAAGTGAAGGACAACTAATGGGGGAATGACACCATCATAAGATTGGACATCTGAGCAGAGTCCGTGTGCACCATCTGTATCGACCAGAACACGAGGCAGGGAGTTGCACATAAGAGTTTTACCAGTTACTGATTGTGCTATCGGTATTCCTGCTTTCTTATGCATTTAAAAAGTCACAGTTGTTTACTTGGCAGAGATCCCAATAACCTCAAAAGGTTTGTTTTAGACTACAGGATTCTGTTACTCCCTGTTGCAATCTTGCCCAGTGCTGCACAGTAAGGGCCCTGCATATAGGAACACATTGCCACTGAGATTATCAGTCAGATTGAGCCCTTTGAGCTCTGTTTTGAGCTGCCTCCTTTCCATTTGACTGCAAGTGGTTAGTCAGTGATTGTAAATTGCTTTTAGACACCGCTCACATGAACGTGTATACATTAGTAGTATTTTATTTAAACATTTTAACATATTTGTAATCATTCAGAAAGACTATATTTAAAAAAAAAAAAACACTGCAACATCTGTGTGTATTACTACATATTACTACTATTTTGAATAATTAAGCAAATTACCTTCATCAGAGACTACGCTGTGCATCTTATAGAAACACTAATGCCATGTGTAAAGCTTTAATACAGTTTCAAATTTTGGATCTCAGATTATGAACTAATATCAATGTAAATTAATGTACCATGCTGTTGGCTGGGTATTTGTGTTCATGCCTGGGTTTCACAGGGCAGCGTTTGTTTAAGTGATGCTCCATGTTGCTGTTTGTTCCAGGCTCGGCACACGACTTACGGGATCAGAAAGTGCTTCCTGTTCCTGCTGCAGTGCCAGCTCACCCTCGTGATAATCCAGGTGGGTGCAGCACACTGGATTCTAGCAAGAGAACACCACAGCGGTTAAGCCAGGATTATAAAATTATTTGGTATAAAAAAAAAAAAAAAAAAAAAAAAAAGGTTTGCATTTGTATCTGGAAGCTCACCGCTACTGTTTTGTATTTGTCTAGTTTTTAGCTTGCCTTGTCCAACTCCCTCCTCCAATCAACATCACAGACATCCTCTGGCTGTCCTGCATCTGCTACCCATTACTCAGGTGATCACACTGATACAGGACTAAGAGATACTGCACAGTAAGAGAGGGAAGGAAATGTCTGCACCCCAGTTATAGGTGCAGTGTCCCTCATTCACGTTGAATTTTACATTAAAGGCCATGGCTGAATTGCCCTTCTTTACAATGTAGGATGCCTGTTGTAATTGTGCTTCTGACCACATACAGACCACTCAGAAGATTTATATATTGGAGCGAGGCTACTCTTTGAAGACATGCTGTAAGAATGTAAAACAACTTGGGAAACAAGATGATGACTATTGGTCCATCAAGGCTTGCTTAGCATTTGCCCCCACAAAGGGAATCTAATTTAATAAGTAAAGAATAAGGATTCCAATTGTTTGCTTGTATGTTCCTAGAGTTGTAGATGTTACTAGTTCACCTGGTTAGCTGTTCAATTACTCAGTACCCTTGTGTGGTCCCATTACTCAGTACCCTTGTGTGATGTTGCAGTTGCAGGTTATGAAGCAGTGACTCTGTGCCACTCTGATCAGTCTTGTGTTTAATTTTAGTGTGTCGTTGCTGGGGAAGCCTCCAGACAGCTCTGTAATGACGGTGGCAACGGGGAAAAATCTTGACGCCATTCCAAGAAAAGTGAGTCTGTTTGGAGAGGATCATCATGACTCACACATGTACGACAGTGCAGCACAAACATTCCATATGACCTGATGAAAACTTGGGAAAAGAAACGTTCTGTCTTCGTTTTGTACAATTTTACCATCTTGTTAGCCTTTACTTAGAGTTACCTTGTGATGTTGTAATAAACCAACAAGGCACTTGGAAACGAGACTACAATCAGCACTGCATGTGTTTCACTAGCGGTCCTAATTGCGTGTGTTTTGAAGTGTTTTGAAGGTGTGTTGTGTGTAGTGTAGTTGCTAACGAGTGTGCTGGTCTTGCCTTCTAGACGCAGCAGTATTTCCTGGTGTGTTTTCTGGTGAAGTTCAGCATCACTGTCAGTGCCTACCTCATCTGTTTCGGCTTCACTCTGCAGGAATTCTGCCATAAATCCAGCAACATCACTGGCTGCTCCTCCATCATGGCAAATAGGTACCTGAGGGGGTTTGATGTCTCCTGGCACTCTGTACTCACAGGGTAAAGCCACCTGTCCACTTTGTGATGCTGTTGTGGAAACAATGACTCTTGGCAATAAGATTTTAGCACTAATATAAGCATTATTACATAAAATGCATTAAATGCCTTAAATCGTCAAGATAACTTTACTTCAGAATTTGAAATGGGACGCATAGCAATTCTTAATAGATTTCATGCTTCACATGTGGGACTGTTGCCAGTATAAGGAGTAATGAGTGTGGGTTACCATGTGGAATTCCTTGTCAGACTAGTAGTTCCCAGTAGCTGTTCTCACACTGTATGTGTTATTTGCAGTTCCTCTGTGGAGGCCCCCAGCTGGTTTGGGGATCTGTCCAGTGGTCTGCTGCTCATACAGAAGGTGATGGCAGGATTCCTGGCGCTGCACACAGGTAGGTACAGGGAGATTCTGCATGGCATTGTCATCTAATCACTCACCTCTATAATGTAGAAATTGATTCCACAGCGTACGCCAATGCCTATTGTCAGTTCCATGGTGCTACAGTATTTTTGAACTTTTAATCTTCACCTAATTATAACTGATCAATAAAGCAATTGATTTCTCAGTGTCTACAAATATCTTGTTCCTATCCTTTTGTTTGAGGAACTTGGATGTTAACAAACTATTCAAGGCAGGGGACATATTTGGATGCTGCACTGTAATGCTTATTGAGGAGTCACTTATCAGATGAAGAGTAAAGTTTAAACATATTAGTGTGGAAGAAACATGAATATATGGGGCTTTGCACAAGACATTTCAGGTCATTATTTTATAGTTACTTTTGCATGCTTTAAGACACACTTTATGTTATATTCTTGTTTCTATAGATGGCTGTTAGTCCATGGCTTTTTTGTTATATTGAGTAAACAATTGTATGACATGGCTGAATGGGAGTAACACTGACAACCTGGAGTCGAGTGGCCAGTGCATTTTAAATAGCAGCGCTAAACACACATACAAACGCACATGACATTACATTGTTTGAACAGAAATGTAGAAGAGTACAAGGTGTTCACATTGTTCTGGAGGTGTCCTCAATGATCACTACTCTCTAATGTCTTCAGGTAAGTTGGGGGTCTGTTTTCTGTTCTCCAGATGAGGCATGGTATACAGGGTCATCATCACTTTGCACAAATTACCGATGTGTCCAGAGGAAGTCAGTCATGGGATATGGATGCACCTGCCAGATCGCCTTTGCTGTTGTGACTGAAAGTGACCATGCAGCTCCTTTATATGAAAACAGTAACAAACAGCAGGTTGTTCTAATATGGTCCAGTATCTGCATTAGGAGTGTTGTTCCTCACAACAGCCCACGCCTGTGGCTATTGGATCGTATTTAAACACCCTGGAGTGTGTTCTTGCACTTATAAAATGGCACCCCAGGCCTACCCTACTCCTCCCAAAGTGAATTGGTTGTCCAGTGAATCAGGCAGAGTGGTTCTGAAAGTTCCAAGCTGTGCGGATGTGGTGACATATCTGCACAGGTTGGAACACTTGTTGGCCAATGAGATTGGCATTGATGGCATTTTATAATACTAGTGATTCCATTATAATTTCCGTATTGATTCCAAAGAATGTGCAGGTGTTTCATTTTTAATTTTGCTACACTGCTTTGTAATAAGTATTACAGTATATCCAACCATCTATTTCAAATCTGCACAGGTATGGTTATATTCATAAAGCATTAGCATGCTGGCAGGTGCAGTTCAACCCTGTGTGTTAATTTGCATTTTCGGTTGGTAATCCCCAGTATGATAAATTACAGGTAATGTTTCTGCAGAGTTGTTATCTTATTCGTAGTGCTTTCATTTGCCTATATGCATGTGTTGACAGCCTAAAACCAAGTGTTCCCTAAGCATCTGAAAAGGGTTGCATTTAGTTGAATAGGCGAGGTATTCCGATGTTGATTGCAGCCTGTAATGCATGTTGATGCTGTTGTTTGCTGCAAATGCTTGCCCCTCCCTATACTGACAGCTGTCTCCCTCCCTTCTTTCTCCCCGCTTTGAAGTGGTTATCTCACTCAGCCACGTCCATCGATCCAAACCTGTCTGGAGGAAGAGTCCCTTCAGTAATACCTGGTGGTGCCTCACTGTGCCTGTGGTGTAAGTGTGTCTCTCTTGCTCTGGTATCACATTCTCTGTCTCTCTCGAGTACTGTGTTATTAATGGTGACGATTAGTACTCCTCACAAAAGCACTACACAATTCAGAACACTTGTCAGTCTCTGCTTGAGAGATACCTGGGAGTGGGTGGCAGGCAGGGGTTCAGGTCAGGACTGAGGTTTGCACACCTGAAACAATACAAAGGATGCAGGATTCAGCTGTGACAATAATGAGTTTGAACTGCATCACGGCAGTGCTGATTGATAGCGAGAATTCTAACTGTCTCAAAATGTATCAAGTGTACTTAAAGGTATGTGTACTTGCTGGTTGTCTTCCCTTCTCAAATTCAGAGCCTTTGATAAGGACTTTTTAAATGTATCACTTATTATAGACAGTGAAAGTTTCAAGTTTCTGCTTATAGAAAAACAGTTTTCTAGGAATTTAGTCAACCTCAGATATTGTAATGCTGAGGAAATAAATGTCTTGAGGGAGCTTTCATTCTCACAGTTATATACTGCCCAAGAAAAACCCACTGTTCCATATGTTTGTGTAAAATTAGTATCTAGTAGAGCTTGGTTTTAAGTGTTACTGCTGTGTTAGATGTGGCCAGCAGAGGGCACTGCAATGCCATGTTCTCTGCAGAGTGAACTGAGGAACTGTTTAAATACACAGACAAAAAAAAAAAGTTTTCTTGGGACAGCCATATTAAAATATAGTACTGTGTCATTGAGGGCGTTGCACAACCACATTTATTCATAGAGTGTATCTTGATGTATCAGAGTGTTGTCAACATGTCATTTACTTTTGAATTAGTTTGCAATACGAATGGCAAGTTTCAAGATACTATGTTTTACAGGTCGAATTGCTGCATGGCGTGCACCACATTGACAGATCTTCCACTGTGTGCCGTAGAGGGTGCCGTTTTCCCAATTTCAAGATTGCTAAATAGGATGCACAGCCCTGACTAGGGGTCACAGTGGAAGTTGTGGAGCACATCATGTGGTAACTCTACCTAACAAGGGATGAGTGTCAGTGAGATCTTTATTAGCTTTGTTTAAATTTGGAAGTTAATTTTTAGAAATGACTAATTTTCAAGCCAGACATGTGACTGTATAAACTCCTTGTAATAAACCAATAACTGAGAAAGCCCTGTTAATATCCAGTAATGATTAGGGTATGTGTTTCTGTGTTTTTATGTCCTTAATTTCTCTCAGATTGCTGGGCCAGGTGATTCAGGCAGCAGTGGATTTTCAGCTGTGGGATAACGTCCGATCCCCAGTGACCTTTGCCCTGCAGGACATCCCACTGCTGTCCTGGCTCCTGGTGTCTCTCTCTCTGATTCTGGTGGTGGTGGTCAATGAGCTGGTCAAGCTGCACGAGATCAGGTAGTGAGGGTGGGAGGGAGGACAATTATTGCCTTTCTAGAAATTGAAGCATTTAAGAAAAAGCTTACCTCGAGATTTGTTGCTTTAGAAAAAAAGGATGCACCAACAAACTCAAAAAGCTTTTCTTTGAGAGATTGCACGCAGCAATATCCACCTGGGGTGCTGCATGGTAGAACTCATTTTGCACAATCTGCAATTTATCTTTGGACCACAATTGAAAGAGAACAATAGACCGTCATTTAATATCTCCAAAACACAGAAAACAAAAGGCTCAAGTCTGACAGCAGTGCAACATTGTCTTTCATTAAAAAAAAGTTTACTTTAGATACGTTTGATTTGACAGAAGCATTTGCCTGTGCTAATATCCCCCTGGAAAAACTAGATGACTCCAAGCTTCATAAATTCCTTAATAAATTGATATTTTTAATTATAGCTCGGGAGGAGGGTCAGACACCAATCACTGTCACAAATTGAATCATTCAATTTACACATTAGCTAATTAAGATTATTAGCACTATAAATACCCTCTTCACTTTCCTCTCAGTTGCGTTTCGATTTTATCGTAACCCACCACCTCCCCTTCTCCACCTTTCTTAAAAACAATTTCTATGTTTTATCAATGGGGGTCTCTGACTTGTCCATTTGGCCAGGCAGCGAGCCCCCAAACCAAGTTGGGTTTGATGCCAAATGAAAGCGTATATACAACATAATTCTCTGTAAAATTGCATTCTCTGCATTCTCCACAATAAATAGTTGTACTAAAACATTTCGTGATTGGTGTTTGTCCCGAACTACTGAACATGTAGTAAATGGAGGGGGGGGATTCCTTTAGCAAATGGGGAATATTTACCCAAAGTTGCTGATTTGCACAAGCACAAAATCCAAAAACAAACAAGATTCTGATAGTTTATCTATAGTTACTGGTGAATCAACAGATGCTGAAGTGTTTCAGTTTGTTTTGCACATTTTTTTGTTTTACAAGGGGTAGCCAGTGAAGGTACCTATGAAGAACTAAAAGATATTGTTTATCTGCACACTGTTATTTACTCATCAGTTGCACAGAACATTACAAATTGCTTAAATGCATTTGAGATGGAATGTAGTAGTGTCACTGGATTTTTTATCTGATAATGCCAGTTACATGATCAAGGCATACAATGGCATTCTTCGAGGTGTGTTGCCAAATTCTGTTTATTTGACTTGTAATGCCGATATGTTAGCCCTTGCGAGTAATGTCTGGCCAAATACTTTCCCGGAGGCAGACAAGCTGATTGCAACCATAAAAAAGGTTTTAAAACATTGTCCAAGCAGAAAACTACATTTTAAAGATCACCTGAAAGATGCAATTATTATTATTATTATTATTATTATTTTTAAATTATGAGTTACTACAATCCTGAATAATGCAGAATAATGGGTTTCTTTATGCCACTCTCCCAATAAGGCCAGTTTTGTGAAGCACACAGGCTAGTGTTGCCGTATACACAGTGTCTCCCAGCTTAGCCGTGGAAGACTATAACTCCTTTAGAGTTGCCATAGGCCTCTTGGTGGACTCCCTGCCTAGTGCCCTTCTCTCCCGGATACTCAGTTTTTGAGGACAGTCTGTTCTAGGCAGAGTCACAGTCATGCCATATTCTCTCCATTTCTTAATAATGGACTTTACTGTGCTCCGGGGGATATTCATTGCCTTGGAAATGTTCTTATATCCTACCCCCGATCGGTGCTATTTGAAGAACCTTATTCCGGATTTGCTTTGAATGTTCCTTCGTCTTCACTATGTAGTTTTTGTTAAGAAATGTACTAACCAACTGTGGGACCTCCCAGAGACAGGTGTATTTAACCTGAAATCATGTGAAACGCCTTAATTTCACACAGGTGGACTCCATTCAACTAATGATGCGACTTTGAAAGACAGTTGGTTGCACTAGAACTTATTTAGGTGTGTCATAGCAAAGGGGGTGAATACTTATGCAATCAACTATTTTCTGTTTTGTATTTGTAATTAATTTAGAACAATTTGTAGATTTTATTTTTTTTATTTTACATTATAGACTTTGTGTTGATCAGTGGCAAATCTCCTAATTAAATCCATTTTAATTCCATGTTGTAACACAGTAAAATGTGGAAAAGTCAAAGGGGGGTGAATACTTTTGAGAGCCACTGTACATACAGTCCGGCTCTTTAATGAAGTTGGGATGTTGACCGCAGCATCTCTTTCAATCTTCTAATGTTGCTGTTTCTTCACTGTCTGTGTCTGTTCTCGGCAGGGTACGAGTTCGCTATCAGAAAAGACAGAAGTTGCAGTTTGAGACAAAGCTAGGAATGAACTCTCCGTTCTGAGGACCTCTTTGAGAGGGAAGCACCCTTATCTGGGAGGAGAGCCAGGCACACAGCTCCATTATGGGGAGGGCCAGCAGCAGGAGTCCTCACGATCACTAGGCCCAGCCACCCACACTTGAGCCAGGGCAACCTTTCCATCACTCCACTAAGACCAGATGGCTCTACAAAGCATCCCCTACAGACTGCCTTTGATGTCTCTGCTGTACTGTGAAGTAAATTAAGGGTTCATCAAAACTACTGTCACACAGGTCAATATGTCTGCTTTTCTTACATTATTTTAAAACAAAAGTCTGGTACTGAGAGCCTTAGTAACAGAAGTTCTGAAGAGGTTTTATTTTTTTGTGAAACAATAATGAATTAAAGCTAAGCCATCCACCAAAAGCCTTCTGATCTAACATTAAGAATTAAGTAATTGGAAATAAAAAAAAATAATAAAAAAACGGGAATGTTTTGGGGACAAGGCATATCTCTTGTGAATCATGACCAAAAAATAATAGAAATGGTTTGAGCTGAAAATAATACAAAAAAAGTTGACAGCTGTGAAGAAAACTAGTCAAAATAATGTATGTGTTTTTTTGTTTTATTTTATTAAATTTTTTTTTTTTTTACTATATAAAGATTTGCTTAAGAGAAATGCTTAAACCTACATTTCCTTCAGATTTTTTTCGCCTAATTTATTTTTTTAAATGTATCAACTAATCATTACGATTTAGTTTTTCTTGTAAATTATCAGAAAAGTTCAGATTAATATGCACTGTATTTCAGGTCAGTTTTGACCTTGGCATGTATTGGTCAAACTAATACTCCTGTTCTTGTTGTAGACCTGATCCATCAATTTGGATCACATTCTTGATCTCATTTGCAACACAATGTCACTAACATGACTGCCACAGCTGTGCACTTTAAATGCTATTAAAATAGGTCACTAAAACCTTCACCCACAGTAGGCACATGTGTATATAACTGTGGCTTGCAGTATATATGTACCAAGATTCTGAAGCTCTCTATTTAATTGTGCAAACATGATCTTACCAAATCTCATCACAATGGCACAAACTTTTCTCTTGATTTCAGTAAAAAGGTGTTTATACAGAGTATAGAATACTCTATATATACACCTGTATGATACAGGCTGATGTCCACGCCACAAGAAGTCAGATTGGCCTAGCCATGACTGGGCTTACTGGCCTGTGATCTTGAGCAAGTGAAAATCAGCTTTATAATATATAGTTAAATAAGAATTAAACGGTATAGATAATCTTAGCCTCATGTATATCATAGCTCTCCATCCTAGTTCTTCAGCTTTGCTTTGAAACGTGTAAATCAAACTGTGAAACTCACTTTACTTTAACGCTACTGAATTTGACACAAATGCAAGTGATGGACCAGGGGGGTATTGTCAAGAGTGGCCCCCGGATCTACTGGTGGAATATTACTACCTCCACGTGTTTAATGCACATGACATACCTGAGGGGGATTTGCCATCTGTAGTTTAAATGTTATGTGTTTTGCAGTCAGCATGTCATTTAAAGCCATGTTGCAAGTCTGTCAATCATACCCTTGTAAAGCTATCTACAGGGTATTCCGTTGGTTTCTTGAGGTTGTACAGATGAGATAGATGTTGGTTGAAATGTTTCATTCACAGAAGCAAAGTATCATTTTTACAGGATCTCGCGTATCTTAGGAGCGTTTACAGTACAGATTAGGGTTAATGGAACATGCTTGGTGTTCCAAAGTGTTTCCAAAGCAGTGGCTAGTTTGTGTAAAGAAAACCGCCCAGCCCAGCAGAGTTTCAACTCAACAGGCAGGTGAAATCAAAGTATCACAGTACTTGCTACTTTTCCTGGCCACAAGTAGAGGCGGCTCATTTTTTAAAAATATGCAGAGCTTTTTGGCAGCATAAACAGAAACATGATGGTTTTGTGTGGGTAACACACAAAAATAATCAGTCAAGCTGTGAGTAAAGACATAACCAAGGACTTTGTTTATTGGGGGTCTATTTTAATGGTTTAAATACTCCTGCTTCCTAACTGTTATTCCAGCTGTTTTATTTATTCCATTTTTTCAACTGGGTGATTCTATTTAACCCCTTACAAGTGCTGTTAAATACAGTACAGAGTGATTCATAATTCACACAACAGTGTTGTTTTCAACTCTGCTTAACTGTTTAAAGTAGATGAGTCTCTGCATATCATCCTCCACGTATCCAACGTTGTACGAAGTCTGAATGGTCCTGTATGATACCGTGGAAAGAGGCAAGTCAGGTTAGGAGTCTGACGATGTTTAGCTCATTAAAACAGGCCCCATTGTTTAAAAATGTATTTCCAAATGGGAGGGGTGAAATGTCAGGACAGTTAAGAAACAAGGATAATAATGCAGTACTGTCCTCATGATGGATTCACTTCTCAGCACTTGTAGCCCTGATGATAGCTACTGGATTATATCCTACTGATTATTATCCTATTTCTTAGATGCTACAGACGTGCTTTCACATTCACGTTGCTACAAGCTGCCTGAAAAGACCAGACTGGGAGAGAACAGTCAGTGCAATACAGAGGGATGAGATCCGTTTCAGCAGATCCGTGGCTGTTTAGATTATTGAAGTAGACCCCATTGTTCAGCAGTTGTGAGAGTCAGTATTTGGCTCATGCTGGTTTACAGAATATTATAGCAGGGTTTAACCAGAGACCTCTGTTACAGAGAAAGTAAACTTTTAAATAAACAAGGACAGGACTGGGTTGACTGCGATTGTCTGCCCAGAACAGCACAACATGTATCATGTTATGTGAGCTTGAGAGTGTGGTGCAAAAAGTGCTATTTATGTAGAAGATATGTTAAGCTTGTTTAAATCTGAGCACCTAGTCTACATGCAATGGCGTTCTTCACTGTGGCTGTAAATCTGCCTTTTATCTGCAAGAGAAAGCAGAATCGTTTTGATACAAATTTAGGAACAGGGTAGAATAGCATTCAACGCTCAGCTTTGGCAACCCCATAAAGAAACTCAACTTTAATTTAATGAAAAATCCTTTCAAACAAAAGGTGACATTAGGAATCACAGTAATACTTTTGCTACTCCAAACCAGTCAGGACCTGCCTCCTGGTCTGAACACTGATTTGTTTGGAGTACTGATCAGAATCTACCATACTGGCAATTCCTTGTCTTTATGTTTTTGGTTCACTCACACACAAAACAGAGAGTTGTACATTTTTTAATAAGTTTAATATACTCCCTAAAAAATGTAATCAAAAATAAAAAAAGTATATATTTGGGTTTGATTTGCAGTGATGTTTAAATTCACCCACACAATCTGCATGCGTTTCACTGTGATAGCGTGGTTCAGATTATGGGTCGATTGCTTCAGGCCACCGTACTGGGATATAAAGTTACCAGAGCTCCCCAGCCAGTAAACCCCAGCACAGAAGTGAGGATCCTGAAATCAACAGTCATCAATGTCCAGTCCCTTCGGTGACAGCTGGTCAATGTCCCCAAACCCTAACCCCAACCCCCACCCCTGTGCATGCTCAACAAAACTAGTGCATCAAATTGCCAGATGCACAATGCAGTTTTATGCAGAAAACTATTTGCAAGAATGACTATTAAATATGTCAGTTTTATAAATGGTGTATATTTTATAAAATGTTTAGATGTATGTAAAATGATCTTTCTGATTTTTAAGATGAATTGTCTCAAATAATGTAAGGATAATAAATATCTTTCTAAAGTGGTTTTTCATGTATCAATGGTGTACTTTTGTTTTTTCTAAGCCAAAGTGGTGTGTGTATTTTATATATATATATATATATATATATATATATATATATATATATACACATACATATATACATACATACATACATACACACAGAGACCTCTGGAAAAAATTGAGACCACTGCAAATTTTTCTTAAATTAGCATCTCTACATGTATAGCAGCCATTCCATTCCAGTGTCTGTTGAATTCCAACACAGGCACACCTTATTCTACTGAATGAGGTACTGATTAGGGGATCACCTGAACCAAATCTTATTTAACATGGAAAAGTATAAAAACCACTCCTGTGGTCATCACTATCCTCTTGCAATAGGACCAGCTGGATGGCAAAACAGTGCTAGTAGTACCTCAAAAGTAATTGGAATCAAAAAATAACTATTGACCATGCCCAAAGAGTTGAAAAGGAAAGTTTTGAGTGAGGAAAAGGGTTCAATTCTGGCTTTACTGGCAGAGGGATACAGTGAGCGTCAGGTTGCTTCCATCCTTAAAATTTCAAAGATGGTGGTTTATAAGAACAAGGTCAAGCGGCACACATTGGGGACAACAGTGCTACAGACCGGCAGAGGGCGAAAACGACTCTCCATTGACCGGGATGACCGCCAACTCATTCGAATGTCACTCAGCAACCGTAGGATGACATCAAGTGACCTATAAAAAGAATGGCAAACGGCAGCTGGGGTGAAGTGCACGGCGAGGACGGTTCAAAACAGGCTCCTAGGGGCAGGGCTGAAGTCGTGCAAAGCTAGAAAAAAGCCCTTCATCAATGAGAAGCAAAGAAGAGCCAGGCTGAGGATTGCAAAAGACCATAGGGATTGGACTGTAGAGGACTGGAGTAAGGTCATCTTCTTTGATGAGTCCAGTTTTCAGCTTTGCCCAACACCTGGTCGTCTAATAGTTAGACGGAGACCTGGAGAGGCCTACAAGCCACAGTGTCTCACACCCACTGTGAAATGTGGTGGAGGATCGGTGATGATCTGGGGGTGCTTCAGCAAGGCTGGAATCTGGCAGATTTGTCTTTGTGAAGGACGCATGAATCAAGCCAAGTACAAGGTGTTCCTAGAAGAAAACTTGCTTCCTTTTGCTCTGACAATGTTCCCCAACTCTGAGGATTGGTTTTTCCAGCAGGACAATGCTCCATACCACACAGCCAGGTCAATCACGGTGTGGATGGAGGACCACCAGATCAAGACCCTGTCATGGCCAGCCAAATCTCCAGACCTGAACCCCATTGAAAACCTCTGGAATGTGATCAAGAGGAAGATGGATGGTCATAAGCCATTAAACAAAGCTGAGCTGCTTGAATTTTTGCGCCAGGAGTGGCATAAAGGCATGCTCTCTACCAGTCTTTCACATTGATGTTGGGTGACAAGACGCATGAAAGCCGTGCTTGAAAATCAGGGTTATTCCACCAAATATTGATTTCTGAACTTCCTAAGTTAAAACATTAGTATTGTGTTGTTTAAAAATGAATATGAACTTATTTTCTTTGCATTATTCGAGGTCTGACAACACTGCATCTTTTTTGTTATTTTGACCAGTTGTCATTTTCTGCAAATAAATGCTCTAAATGACAATATTCTTATTTGGAATTTGGGAGGAATGTTGTCAGTAGTTTATAGAATCAAACAAAAATGTTCATTTTACCCAAACACATACCTATAAAAAGTAAAACCAGAGAAACTGATAATTTTGCAGTGGTCTCAATTTTTTCCAGAGCTGTGTGTGTGTGAGTATATATATATATATATATATATATATATATATATATATATATATATATATATATATATATATATATATATATATATATATATATAAATATAAAATAAATAGAGAGCGATTTAAAAAAAAATTCTGTACCCGTTTTTGTGCATGCATTATTTTTAATTTTACTCTTCCTGCATTCTTCCAGCACTTGTTCAGAAGCATGCTACCCTCCAGGAAGTGCACACTGTGTGGGCCTGTTCCCAAAGACAGCGCAAAGTAGTCTGCATCATTGTTTTATAAAATGAAAAACAGCTCAAATATCTTCCAAAACTAAGTGCATATACAAGTTATTTAAGTGACCATCCAGCACTATTTGTTGTAAGTTTTGTAGCAACAACGCTTTTAGAAAAAACAAACTGGTGTAACCTTATCCCACAGAACATTCGTTGTGAATACAGCTTAGTCTGTAATTTAGTTTTTGAGAAGACTGAAAATTACAAAAAGAGAGATCAAGCATGAGTGTGCTTATAAGACTACATTGAAATACTTGTTTAATTTTAGTGTTATAACATTTACATGGGTTTTATTCTTTTCAACACAAAATCTTTTCATTCCAGGCAGGCACACATTATAGCAACTATATATTATATCTCTGGAAAAATGCATATGAAAAAAGATGTATATCATTATGCCCAGTGGTTAAAAGAACATGGCAGTGAATTAGTTTTGTATTCCGAATGTATAATTCTGTTCCCCCACCACAGCAATTCACCACACAATTCCTCAGAAAGAACTGAAAGTGGGCATCCTCTGATCCACTGGCCTAGACAATTTCCTCTTTACTGGCCTGTGGCGGACAAAGGCCAGCCCTGCAGGTGTCCACTTGAACTCACTGGGAGCATGTCCAGTAGGGCTGTAGCAAAATTAGAGAAAGTTTTGCCTCCCTAACACCCCACAGGAGCATCAGAGCCAATGCAATACAATGCTCCCTCTGAAATCCTCAGCAAAGATGGGTAACTTTGCACAGCCAGGACTCGCTCTGCATACCATGCAGCCGTGCTTTTACCAGGTGAGCCACTCGGATCCTGAAGGGTTCATTTATACGAGACTTTATTAAAGTGTTGTCAAATCTCCAGTGGGCATTGCAGAAACACAAGGCATTAAATTGAATAGTAAGTGTGTAACCCATTCACTGCATCACTAGTAAATAGATAATACGTGGTGCACCATTGCACTTGGCCTTTTTGGGACGCACTAAGGGGATGGCTTGTTCATTTAGACTTGCTAGGGCTGGGGCTCAATCCCCACAGTTTACAGAGGGAGGAGCAATTTAACACATCAGAAATGAATTAAAAGCAAACATCCCAATACCATTGTATCTGGGATCAGCATTAAAGAAACGATACCCTATACAGTGCGCAAGTTCTCAGGCATTTTGTATATAATTGCTAATTTTAGAGTCCCATTACATAGTGGATCAGCTGACACAGAGCCTATGTATGGTTCATTTATGTCTATGTTAATCCTCTGGCATATTGGTACTTAAATACATACCAAAAACAATTTCAATAAAGATTGAGAAAGATAGTTTTATAGCTTTTAGAGGTGGAGTTTCTGTTTCCCATGTTTTCAGATTATTTTAATTTGTTGTTGCTGCTGCTGCTGTTGTTGTGGGATTGTGATTATTTACTTTCATGCACTGTAAATGTTTCAAAATACTGTAATACTAGTATTTACGGATTTCCTTTTCAAAATGTCGAAGAGTTTTGAACTTTGCCATCCTTAATCTCAGGATTACCACGTGTTTCATTATCTTCACAAGTATGCAGTGTTGTCAGATTGGGCTACATTGTAATGATCACTCTGCACAACTGCAGTTGTTCTGTCCTCCCTAAGGAGATACTACTGGCCCAATAGCTATAACTAAGTCAGCAAGAGTGACGTCCCTGCTTTTGCTGTCTATCAGAGGTGTCAATTTCACGAACAAACGGTTTGTTGTTGTAAACTATAATGTAATAAATGAAATATAAGGACAACAACTTATTGCAGATAACAGTTAGTGGAAGGTACAGGTGAGTAAGAAAGTAACGTGAACTAAACAAACATCCAAACAAACTAACAGTAAAGTGAAATGAATGTGGTGTCCGGTGGGCCTCCAATAAACCCACACACACAAACACCACACCAATACAAAACCAACACACAGACAGGCAAAAAAGACAAAGATGAATGAATAAGTATATGGGGAAAACAATTACAAAGGCAGTCTTGATGGCAATGGATGATAAATGAAATTTAGGCCTAGCAAGTCCACTGAAGCAATGCACATGTAATCCAAAGTAACCAAAGAAAAAAAACAAAAAAAACAGCAAACAGAAAAGGAATAATCTCACCAACAAATAATGAAGTCCCAAATAGAGTCCTGTACTGATGATGGTGGATGAAGGTTGATGAAAAAATAGCGATCGTTGAAAATGGCGAGTCTGTCGAGTAATACCGGGTTGAATGGTGAACAGCCGTTTGGAAAATATCAGGAGGATCAGGAACAAAATGGAGACTGAACACGCTAACAAAAACAAACCCTAAACTGACCTTGAACAGCAACTAAACTTAAACAAGTAACAGTGTAAACAAAAAAGAAAGATTTAGACAAAGTACAAGATTATCAAAAGAGTAAATGGATGCACCTGTATTTATCTAAAATAAAGTTAGTTACACTGTAATTAAGTAATATGCTGTTTGTATAATGGATTCCTGAAGAGAAAAGGGAGTCCCTCCTGGCCTAGCCAGCCAGCTTTAATACTGGTACTGGCTTCCAAGGAGCTCTGAGATTGGAGGAGTGGATCTCTGAATGAGCCAATGGGGGGAGAGGATGAACAGAGGGTGATAGCAAGGAACTATGGGAATTTGAGTTTTAACCTGGCCAGGCTACTGACCCTAATAAAGGGGACAGCTGGGTGAAACTTACACCCACTTTATGGAGCAAGTGAATTGCTACAACCTGTCACACAATGGATCTTCCTGTTCAGTGTTTGATGACACAATTCAATAGGTGAGTTTGCACTGCTGTCAGAATAAACTGTCCGTCTTTGTCCTCAATTCAAATTGTGATTCTTTTGCAGCTCTGAATATTAAAAACCTTGTGATTCTTCAGAGTAGACAGGTTTGGAAATGCTTTTCAGAGAGGTTACAGGGAGTTCAGATCACCATGTAGGAGGCTTTTACGAAAGTGTCTTTCTGTCTGTCACTTACATTTTTACATGTACACTGAAAACTCAAGAGGTTAGTCCACAAACTGTGAATCACACATTTTAATATACCATGACACTAACACCTCATTTGCTTACCTACTGATTTCTAGTTCTTCAATACCACTTATCCAATTTGCATTAAACTATTCATTGGCATTTCTTCTATACTATCCTGCACATGCTTTTTATATACGCCATCAACTTTTTACTCATACGGACTGCTGCCATGGCAGGTTGATGCAGTTTTCTTCAGGTCTGTCGAACAGAGTGCAAGAGAAAGTACAGCTTGATTAGAAGGAGCCACCAAGCACTAATAAACATTATAAGTCATTAAATCTGATATTAACATACTTAATCTTTTTATATAAAACCTGTTGTGGTTTCAACATTTCAAATGCTTTGTCCTTGACAGTCTCTCAGTGGAATTATTAATGTAGCTGCTGCTACTAGGTTCCAATGGGGATTTATAATGATTGTTTAAATGATGAAAATTTTAAGATTAAAATCACAATCTTAATAAGTGCAAACACAGTGGATCATTTAAACAGTGGAACATAAAGTTTAATAACTGGCATTATTGAGCTGGTTTAGAGACGTGGACAATGCAATAAACACTCATTGCAGACAGTACTCATATTCAGTAATACTTAATATCTCAGTCAAACACCGATAACTTTTTTTTTTTTTTTTTTTTTTTTTTTTTAAATCATTGTCCCTTTTTTTAAACATAATAAAACAGAAGGCATTTAAAATAAACAGAAATGGCTACAGCACTGGTTAGAATTTCTGGACTAAACTGAATAATACACATTTTGGTTGAATACACATAAGCATTACATGTTTTGTTATAATTTAAACTTACAAGATTAGCAAGATGTTAGAGGTGGTTCAGTTTCAGCAATAGCAGCACTTTGATTAGTGACGCACTGTATCATTCCGGGTGCTGGTCTAGGATTGTATACAGTCAGCTTGGAAAACAAGCCTCATTTTAAGCGTTTACAGCTTTAATTCAACCCAGCTGTTAAAGCATCAGGAATGTTTAAATAAGCCATATACACTTCGCATCTTTCACGCAGTGATTTGAAAATGTTTAGAAACAGTTCTGAATTAACTTTGACATGTTTTTAAAATAAGGTGCTTATTAACCTGGCAATGGTTACAGTGTTTGTCAGTGGCTGTAATGACTCTGCATCCTGTTTCAAAAGCACAGATGGTGACGGCACCCAAGCATTACAACATGCCCTGGTGAGACCTTACCCCTCTACCCAAGATTGAAAAACATGTTTTACAGTACATAAGCAATGCCAAAAAAAGTTAGTCAAAAATATTGTAACTCTGTATATGATTTTGTTTTTAAACTCTACTTACAGAATAATTTTTTTAAACACATTTTTTTTTTTCAGTATTATGGATACTGTATATGGCCAGTAAACTAAAGAAAAGAGTTTCCAGTGAGTGCTCCAGCTTGTGAAAATGCCCACACTGCTGAAAGATACTTTCTCTGTCAAATTTCTCAGCAACATTAAAAACCAGACTGACCACTTCTTGCTCCGGAGATGAATGCATTTCTGATAGTCTCTGTACAGCTATCGTCCCTCCAGTACTGTAATGAGCATGCGACTAAAGATTTGTGTGTGACTTGAATCAGATTGAGTGCAAGATAACACAATGCCAAGCTTGTGAAGAGCCTTTTATATACACGCAGGGTGCTGTACAGAAACTGATCAAATAACCAAGTGTTGCAATAACCTGAGCCAGACTAGCAAATAGCTTTGAGTGGAATGCCAGAGTCCACTTACATTCCATGTGATCTTATCTATTAAAATCATAGTTGAATGCAATGACTATGTTACAATGCTGGTGAGGCCTTAAGCCTAAAAACTGACTGCCTAGAATAGGACATTGAATGCAAGTGCGAGGAAGCTAGGCCTGGAAACACATGCTGACTAAATTTACTATGGATCAGCACACAAGCTGACAAATTCTGAGTGTAGGAATAATCTGGGGCTAGATGAGGTGGTGCAGCAGGCCGAATCATCATTCTCTCATCTCTGAAGGCCTCTCTCTCTCGCGCAGAGCTTTGAGGGGAAGCTGTAATCTGTGCCTGCCTGGAAGTAGCCAGAGCTTCTCAATTTCATGAGCAAGGGCTAGCGCCTAACTTATACTGTACAATAAACAAGCAGAACAACAAGCTCTAGCTACAATGCCTCAGTGTTATTTTATTTCAACTTTGAAAATGTTTTTTTATTTAGTCGTTGCCTATTGTTATTATAGCCTGGACGTTGCCGGTTCAAGGCGCATCCTGCACTCCACGCTGAGCGCCTTTACTGGATGCCACTCGGGAGCCCCGTTAAAAGCTTTTTAAACCTCATCTCAGAGGAATGGCACTCTCAGAACACGCTTGCATTGAAAAAAACAAACAAACAAAAAAAACACCCAGGAATTCTAGGTCATTCAAAACATGTATCGCACAAACGGAGACAGAACCTCTTTTTCTTTTTTTTTAAAAATAAAAATAGCCCAAGCATTCCTTATTAAATGTTAACGCAGCACACCCAGTAAAAGCTTTGGTCTTTGTGGTGGACTGATCTTGTCCAACAGCACCATAATCCCCCAGAACGTTCCACGTGACGTGGAGTGCAGAAGGCTGTGTGTTTAAATGTATGGCATTCCAGTTAATTTCAATGGGTTTGGCAGCCTCTGCCTTGGCCTGCTTGCCAGCAGAGGCCCTTCCTGATGTAGGAGGGTGAACACAAGATAAGGAACTCAGAGTCTTAGCCTCTGTACTCCACTTTTACTCCCTGCGCTTTTGCAATTACAGATCGATGTATAAACTTTAATTAGTATGCACAATGAGATTAGCTTTTAAATCTAAAGGAAGGTGGGACTTAGTAAAATGTCAAACACAAGGGTCCTAGACACATTAGCAGTCTGGCAATACTTTTCATAACTGAATTACTAAGCTGTTTTGTACAGTATGTTGTTTTTAAGTGCTTGTGTTGAAGCCAACCGAAACAGAAAAAGAAGCTGGACTGCAGAATTCTGTCCTGCTAATCAAGGCCAAGCTCCTGTATGCAAATCAGGTTATTTCTCAAACAAGAGCCCTGTATATTTGTGTGTCCCGGGAACTCCCGCTGTGGTTAAAGTGCTGTAGCTTCACTCGCTGCAGACACCCAAGGGCTTGGTCCTTTCAGAAACCTGTCATATCCTAGCCGTGCTCACAGCAGCGATTTGGCCCCTGCTCTTTCTGCACTGCAGGCCTCCTCTCCTCAGTCCAGCATGGCGTCCAGCTGATCGGCAAGGTCATCAAACATGTTGCCGATGTCATCGAGAATGTTACCGGCCGATCGCACTGTGCTGTTCCCACTAAACAAAGGAAATGGAAAGAGGTTACTAACCCATGAACAGCTTGTCAAAAAAATAAACAAAAAACAGCTGTTGCGACACAGGCCCATGATTGTTAACCCTTTCATCATTTTACACTGTCACACTCCTAATGTACTGAGACCATAGACCTTGACATGCCTTATATTGCAGAAAATACAGGGTGTGTGCAGTGTGCAAGGGGAATGCTTGGTTTTGTTGGTAATACAGCTGTTTTGTACAGGAGTATGTGCAGATCTGTACAGTAATGCATGACACTATTATCTTGATGACTGTACCTTTTGCATAAACGTGTCAAACGCATTTCAGAAATTATCACACTATCATCTGTAATATAACCTATTTTGTGATAAACGAAGATTTGACAACAATATTTGTGTAACTCAATAGTCATTGTATATTTACTCACTGAACCAAGTTGTTTTCTTTGACATCACAGCCATTATTTGAATGCAGGGCTCTATTCATAAACTGTAAGTAATGAGTTACTTATAGACTATGGGGTAGGCGTAGTTGCGGTTGCATACCATAACATATAAATGACATGTTAGAACATTCCCAGCAGTTTTAAAATACAGTGCACAAACATCTGTTCACAGACAGAGCACCAGACATTATCAAATACCATTGCAGAATATATTTTAAAGTGGAGACCTATTCGAGCATCATTACCTCAGCTAATCCACTCTGTCAAATTAGCATTTGTTCTGCCACTACTATGGGGTCTATTCAATTACCATAAATACGGCCCAGATTATGGAAATGTAACTCTGTGGGTATCTCTGTACAATACCAGAGAGGTTCCTGGTTTCAATTGTTTTTTTTTTTTAACAGCAGCTGCATTTAGATCTATTAAATAGACCTTTTATGTTTTTTTGTCATATAAATTATCCAACTTGAATAGGGTTACCAGACGTCCTGGGAAAACTGAGATTGTCCCAGTTTTTAGCCTTCATTTTTTGTCCTGGTTGGAAACAGTAAAATCTTTTAGATTACTTGTTTTATGTATACAGTGGTTTGCAGAAGTCTTCACCCCCCCTGCAAAGTTTTCACATTTTGTTGGCACCTGAGCGTACTCCACGCCACTTTCAAATTAGACTTTACATGTAGAATCTACACAAACTACTCCACATTGATAAAGTTAAAACCTACATATAGAATATAAATAAGTAAGATTTACAGAGAAAAACAGATTAATTTCAGTTGCATAAGCATTCAACCCCTTTGCTACTGCAGCCCTAAATCAGCTCAGGTGCAAAGATTTGTTTGAAGTGTCACCACATTAGTGAAATGGTTTCAGCCTGTGTGTACTCAAAGTGGTTTAACTTGTAGATAATTTCCCTCAGGTATATAAAGACTTTCAAGTTGCAACTCACATAGTGATCTTTGAGAGATCTGCAAAGTTCTGTGTCTGAGATGGGAGTCAGTGTTCACACACCAACAACAAGCCGTTCCCTATACAAAGCTGGCCTGTATGGACGGGTGGCAAGAAAAAAGCCATTACTCAAAAACCCTCATCTTAAAGCATGTATGGAGTTTGCAAAAAAGCATGTAGATGATACTGCAGACATGTGGAAAAAGGTTTTGTGGTCAGATGAGTCAAAAATTGAACTTTTCGATCTAAATTCCAAGGGTTCTGTCCGGCACAAACCCAACACTGCAGATCACCCAGTCAACACCATCCCAACTGTCAAGCAATGTGGTGGTAAAATCATGTTCTGGGGATGCTTCTCTTCAGCAGGGACTAGGAAGCTTGTCAGGAAACAGGGAAGAATGGATGGTACAAAGTAGAGGCGAATCCTTGAGGAAAACCTGTCTGAGTCAGCCAAGACTCTGAAACTGGGGAGGAAATTCACATTTCAGCAGGACAATGACCCGAAGCACAAAGCCACACTGGAGTGTTTGAACAAGAAGAGAATTAATGTTCTTGAGTGGCCCGGTCAAAGTCCTGACTTGAATCCAATTGAAAATATATGGCGAGACTTGAAGATTGCAGTCCATCAATGATCCCCAACAAACTTATCAGAACTGGAGCAATTTTCCCGTCCGTGAAGAATGGGTAAAAATGTCACCATCCTGCTGTACAAAGCTAGTAGAGACCTATCCAAAATACTCATAGCAGTAATTGCTGCAAAAGGTGCTTCTACCAAGTACTGACTTAAGGGGCTGAATACTTACGCAACTAGTAAATATATATTTTTGCAATATATATTTTATAATAAAAACAGTAATCAACATTTTCTAAACTAGATTTTTATACATTTAATGTGTTTTGGACGGACGGCAGTAAATGGAAAACAATGAATTACTGTGACTTTGAAATTATGACTGCGTTATTATAGTCAGTCATTTCAATTGCATAAGAACTGATACAACGTCAATGAATTGGTGAAAATGTCCCAGGTTTTCACTCTGGAAATCTGCTAACCCTGAACTCTGAACCACTTTTTACGGCCACACTAATTTTCAAGTTTTTCAGAGATTCCTTTGACAAGAAATGTAGGCTTTATAAATAATACCATATGGAAACGTAACATTTCCAGACTAAAATAAAGTTTGACATTCATGGAACTGATTAAGACTATTATTGGTTTATTTAAGTTTCATAAATGCCAAACATTACTGTAATACATTTTCTGTGACAATCCAAGTAGTTCTAGCTACAAAATACTTTCTTTGGTCTTGCCAGTCCTTCACTTCCAAAATGCATTCTCAATTTTCTGCCTTGCTTTCCAGGAAGTCTGTTACACTTGCACTTACAGGGTCATTTCACCACAGTAGTGCCTTCAGAGCATCTTACTGGCTGCCAAACATGTCAGTCATTAGGGAAAGCAGCTGGTTGGTTACCAACAGAAAAGATGGTCCTGAAAGTGTGGGGACAATTTCATTCTCCACAGGAATTGAAAGTGGAAGTACAAGACTAGCTGAAAGGAAGGCCTGCTGCAAACAGAGATTTCACTTACCTGGTACAGTACCAGATAGCATGTTTAAAAATGAAAAATCATATTGGCTAAAACACAGATTTATTTCAAAATCACTCATTTGAGACCTACACAGTGAACCAATGTGCATGGCATGGAATGTTTAAGGAAATGGCTGCAATGTCTTGAGGAGTGTAAGAGGGGTGCTGCTTTTCTCACCAGTCTCTGCTGTCTTCCAGCGTCAGCTTCCTCTCCACTGCCTGCAGCGCGGCCTCAAGGGAGGTGCTGGTCTGCTCCAGTCTGTGCTGAACCAAGGCTGAGACGTAGGGTGCCCCTGGCCCAGGAGGGGAGGAGGCAGGGGAGTTTCTTGCTCTGCTTTGGGGCCTCAGGGACCCAAAGTGTGGGGTCTGTAAGAGGGAACAAGGGCTGCTGGGTGTGGTGGTTGTGAAAGCCAGGCTTTGGACAACATTCAGCGTCACCGAATGGACAGGGATCTCATGGATATCTGTAAAAGTAACAATAACACATTTCATTACAAATGTCCAGTGCAGCTATTAAAATAAGAATAATATACAGTGGCACCAATAATTATCCAGTTACCCTAGTTTCAATATTATTATCATACCTTAATTTTACATATTATATGTTAAAATATGTAACCTCTTTCCAAACATTATTATTTTTATATTTTGTTTTATACACAAACTAAACCATTATTAGGCCTCCCAATCTTTTGATTAAATCTTGATAAACCTCCAAAAGGAAAAAAAAAATCCCAGGTATTATATTTCTGTTGTTTATCATCTGCATAAAGATTACTGCAATACAGTGTAATAGAGCTGTGTAACAATTTGTACCTGCAGCTGCTACAGGTCTGTGCAGGTGGGAGTTAGTGTCTGCGGACGCTCCAGTAGCCAGCTTGGTGACCTGGGAGCCGGTGGACTTGGGAGAAAGAGCCGGCTTCTCCATCTTGCCTGTGCCCTTTTCCAGAGACTCGATGCTTTTCTCGATCTCTGCGATCCTGAAGCCCATGCCATCATCGTCCTCAAAATCCCTTTTGGCTGTGATGGGCTCTTGAGGTCCCCTGCCTATCTTGGTGGAGACAATGTTCATAGTGTGAGCCCCGGCGCAGCGAGACAGAGAGACGCTGTGGTTGGTCTCAGGTTTCCCGTCTGGGGCTGCCTGCTGCTCCTCTTTCTCCTTGGGCTTGTGCCTTCGCTTTACTGTGTCAGACTCTGTCAGGTTGAACTCAGGCACTTCCAGCTGTTTTGTCCCCTGCCCCCCAGCTGCCTGCTCATTTGTTTCTGTGGAAGTATCTGCCTTGAGAAGCCCGTTCCCCTTGGGTCTCTGTTTAATGGTGAGGTTGCCTTCCTCGGCAAAGGGGATACACTCACTGGAGCTGTTCTGGGATGAAGAAGAACTGTCCAGGCCTGGTTTTGTTTGCACCTTTGTTTCATCCTCGGCATCAGATTTGACCTCCTCCACTTCAGGCTCCATCTTATCTGTTTGGCAGACCCCTGGCTCACTGAAGGTCCTTTTACGCTGGCTGGGGTACCCAGCGCTCTCCCTCAGAGTCTGGGGCATCAGGGTTATTCTGGGTGAACTCTCTGGGCTGGCGGGTTTGGGAATGGATGTTTCTAGCTTCAGGTTGTTCCCGACGATAACCTTTTCCTGTTTTACTGGCGTTTTGACTGGACTAGCACCAGAAAGCTCCAACATGGCGGCTATAGTCCTTACACTGCCAGCACTGCTAGTCTCCACTCCATTGGGAGGAGCTGCATGCACGGTGGGCAGATCTGCAGGCTGATCACAGAGAGCACTCTCCTCCTGGGGAGCCGTCACAGAGCTCAGTCTCTTGGGGGGAGGAGGGGGCGGTCCTTTCCGGCGGGTCCTGATGGCAAATGACTGGCTGCGGTTGACATTCCGGTCTGGGGCGGATGGTAACCGTGCCAGCTGGCTGCGCCCAGGCCGTCTGGTCAGGGTAGCGTAGGATCCCAGGTTGCCCACAGGTCTCTCGTTTTCCTCAGGTTCGTCGTCAGACATGGCATGGCGTGTGAGGCTCTGGGAGCGCTTCTTCAACTTGAAGAAGTCTGAGTTCAGTGCTGGGCTGCTGTGGCATGGCATGGGCACAGTGCCGGGCAGGGGCTTGGCATGGGAGCTGTGCTCAGTTTCCAAGCTGTCCTGGCATTGAGAGTGGACATAGGTGAACGCTTTCTGTGCTGCAGAGTGGGGCATATGCTGAAACGGGAGCACGGGGGCTGAAGGCAGTGGACCTACCTGCTTGGTTTTTGCTGGGACTGGAGGGTAAATGAAAGCCTGAGGAGCTTTGCTAGGGATGTGTGGCGGTGTGAAGGGTTGTTTGGCTGCTGACGGGATGAGGGCAGATGAGTACTGATGAAAATGCTGTGGGGGAATGGCTTTCCCCAGGATGCTGGAGGTGGGGACACCACTCTTAGTGAGCACTAGAGGCCACTGATGTTGGTCACGGCCTTCCGGAATGTTCCTTTCCTTGGCAGGGCTACCGTTGGTCCCGTCAGTCCCGCTGGTGGGTTTCCGGAGGCTCTCTTGGGTGGCCCCTGCTTTGGAGCGGCTCCCGCTGCTGCCACTGCTGTCCCCGCTGCCCAGGCTCTCCTGGGAGCGGCTGGAGAGGGTGGTCCTGGCCAGCATGTTGTCCTGAGAGTGCCCGGAGCCCCGCGAGCGGATCCCGATGCTCTCCTGGCTACAGGACATGGACACAGCGTTCTTGATGGCCAGTCCGTCCTGGCAGCTGCTGTAGGTGTTGGACATGGCGCTCTGCAGCTCGACGCTCAGCTCGCTGTCCTGGAATGTCAGCATTTTAGGGGTGTGGGGGGACTGGCACTCCCCGCCTTCCACAGGCTCAATGGTGACGATGTCCAGCGCTGCAGGGATCTTGCGCCGCAGGGTCCTCGTGCCTGCCTCTGCCTGGTTTAGAGCCTTCTGGATGTCACACAGCTTCTTCACTGCCAGCATCATCTTCTTCTGGTGACCTGGAAAAAGAAAACACAACCATCAGTGCTCAAAGCTGGGATGGAAATAAGGTTTCACAAAAAATAATGGCTGATAATTTGAGAACCTCAGGTCCCAACATGTTAATGGACAATTGATGGTACTAAATTAGGACAGGAGAAAGCTTAGAACTTTTTTGTGATTTCATTCATTCATACCAAGTTTGGTAATGCCAATCTCCTGCATGTCCTCCCATGTGATGTCCCGGACGATGTTTATCGAGTCGTACCCGTTTTCTGACAGCTTCTTGTGATACTGGGACAAGCCGATAGCACTGAGCCACTCCCCCAGGTCAGCCTGACAGAGAAGAGCAGGAGGGCATCAGTTCAACCCACCACGTCACCAGACAAATGGCACAACAATAGCAAGCTACAATTTCAGTTTGATTGTATGGAGCCAGCAGTCTGGTTTCAAATCACTTCTCCTCAGTAAATATAATATTGAAGCTAAAAAGGATTAAGAAATTCAACTGCACCTGTTTCACAATTATTGACATGTATTTTAATATGCAAGATTGTAAATTAACTAACTTCAACCTTTGGGTTGCCATACCTAATAAAATCAATCAAACAGAAGTTCAAAGAAGTGTCTCTTCACATCGTTTTTGTGGAGGATTAAACTCCAATGGGTAAAACACAAGAAGTATAGTTTGGTTGCAGGTTACATGAAAATTATAACTAAATGATCCACAGCAAAATGAGAAAGCACTATGTAAAGAACATTTTTTATTCTAATATGTAGGCAAGACAAGCTTTTTAAAGGCTTGTTATTCCATGTAATGGCATAAACCCTGGACAGTCACAGGTACAGTCACTCCATCCCTGTTCTTATATTTTGAAGCCCTACCGGGATATAGTCTGGCAGCCACTCCGGTATACTCAGATTCCCGATTTCAATGGAAATCTTCTTTCGATGCCCTGGTTTTGTCACTCCAATAGCAGTCAGGTCCTATAGGGGGAAAACAAGTTCAAATGCATTGTGCTGGGGAAATAGATGGACGAATGGAGTTCAGTGCAATGGTTTTAGTGTAATGGGGTTCAGTGCAATGGTTTTAGTGTAATGGGTTCAGTGCAATGGGGTTCAGTGCAACTGATTTAGTGTAATGGGGTTCACTGCAATGGCATTCAGTGCAATGGATTTAGTGCAATGGGGTAACTGTAACTCAGTAAAATCTTTGAAATTGTTGCATGTTGTGTTTCAGTGTAGTGTAACAGGGTTTAGTGCAATGGATTGATTTAGTGTAATGGGGTTCAGTGTAATTGGGTTCAATAAGACTTTGTGACCTATAGCAAATCATGCACCCATTTATCTAAAGCATTTTTCAGATATTTCATATTGTGAATTAACATAAAAAACAAGTGAATAACCAAAAGTTTCCAAGAGCCTAGTAATAATGATAATACAATGTGTTGGTTAGCACGTCTTTAAAATAAGAACTATGCACAATCTATTTAGTTTCATCTGCCCCCATGTCTCATGTTAAACAAAAATATACCAAGATTTGCAAAGCTATTTACTCCAAATGGGCACTCCTTTGTTTTCCTGAAATGAATAAAAAAAACTATTGCAATTCTAAAACATACAAAAAAACCTTCAGACTACAGTACTTACAAGCAGCTACATTAAATATCTGTGTTAATGATGATTTTGAGTAAACAGGTTTGAGATAAACCAACAGTTATATACTTTTTACATAGCCTAATGTGTTGAAATTCTTTTAAAACACAAACTGTGAACACCGCGTGTATAACTTGCTGTTTTATTCCGGTATTAGTTAGGACTCCTTACTGCTTGTCCTCTGCTTTTTCACATTCAGAGAGTGAACAGTCTGGTTAATAAACCCACCTGCAATGTCTACTATAAACTGATTACACTATGATCCAACTCCTGAGGCTTATTTCTGCTGTGGAAACTAAAACACAGCACACTACTCAACCAGGCCCCTGTGTCGGCTCTGAACAAAGGCAGCAGCATTTGTATTTGCCTTAACCTGGAACATGTTTTCACTATGGCGCCACAAACATACTCCACAAACAAATAGCTCCCACTGTGTTTTATTGGTTCTCTGTCTCGTTACCTCAGGAGTCATGCGGCTGATGGTGGGAACGTCGTATCCAGCGTTGATGAAGCTGGCAGTGTACTGTTCCAGCTGGAAGTCATTCAGCCACAGGTAAATAGCTTCGGCATCCTGTGAGGAAGGACAGCTCAGGTCAAAAAACCTCAGAGAGAACAGCAGGCTTTCCAACCCCATTGACTAGACCCTTATTTTTTGCACTTTTCCCATGGTTACACTCTGCATTTACCATAGTTTACCATTCTTTACAATGTATACATATGCCTTACCAAGATTACACTTTATTATACTTTGCTGTGCTTTCACTATGTAAAATTTTTTTTTACATGTACACAATTTATATCATTACAGTGTTCTACCAAAACAGTACTAAAAGATTATACTGCAACCTAACACATGTAAGCCCTGCAATAAAGTATAACACCAATATTTAAATCTCTCTAGCTCTTAACAAACAGAGGTTAACAGCCTCTGTGTTTCCTGAGCTGAGACGGCTTGTTATATTTCAAAGGATTACTGACTATACATTTTTAAAGCTGGTTGTGTAGTTACAGAGTGGATTTACATTCCCTCAGGAATCAAAGTTTCTGTGTACTGCGAAATGCCCCTATTTGCTCATACATGCTTTTCAAGCCACAGTTCCACCTTGTCAAGATAAAATCTCAGCTCAGAAATCAACGAGTCTGAACAATGCTCTAAATCCCCCATTAAGTTAAACCCACATGCTTCTTTGTTCTCAGTTAACGGCTGCTACTGTATCCCTCTTTCACTAACACAGGCACACAGCTTATCAAAAATCCCTCCTTTCTACTTTGATCCTGTATTCAGAATGAGTAGATTGCCAGACAGAAGTGGAGACGCTTTATCTTCAGTAGACTTGACTCAAGATATCCCCGCAGCTTTACATTAAGTATGCAGTGTGTCCCAGTACTGATGGAAGGGAACGGCATCAGCTATACTGGTTCAGAATGGGAAATAACTTTTCATCACACAAACGAGGAACAGCTAAATAACACTTCAGTAACAGAGCCAGGAGTTTATCATGTCAGGCCACCCGCATGCAAGTGATAACGGTTATCAAATACCAAGCCTGCAGCATCTGCTCTTAAACAGACTAGACTAAACTCTAAAGACAAAGGAGCGGAACAGAAATGGCATTGAAGAGCCGCAGCACCCCTAAGCATGATATAATTTAAGATTTCATTTCAATGGGTTTTAGTACATACACTTTGTGCTAAATGTGTGTATATGTATATATATATATATATATATATATATATATATATATATATATATATATATATAAAACAAACCTAAAGTTGGCGCTAATTTCCATTCTTTTCAAATGCATACAATAGATGCCTGACCCCTTTCTTGTGTTGTTAATTTCAATATATGGATGGATGCTGAAAACCAGTGTATTGGCACAGTCACTTGTAGTTTACCATACACCTCTGATTTCCCATGCTTTAAATCACTTTTCTATGCTTTTACCATGATAACTTAAAAATAAAAAAGTTAAGGGTCACATTCATGCTTGTCCTTTGGAACTAAGATAAAGTTGGTAGAACTTAGGAGAACATAGTACACAGTTTACCAGAATGCTCTTGAAGTAGATATTTCAGTGACCTGTGGACAACTGGGTTGTCAGGGTCTGAATGGGAGACGCATGAAGCCGTGTAAAGAAATGAAGCACCAGACTGCCAAAGGGTAAGCATGCTTGTGTAACGGGCAGTGCTGTGTAATGTACTGCTGTCATGGATTCGGAACTCGCTCAGTGAGACAGTCAGTAGTCTCTTTTCCAGTGTTTAAGATGCTCGCTTGCAGTGTGCATGCTCCCTGGTTTGTGCCCAGACCCCACCCACTTCCAGTGTTTTGGGATTTTGACTTGGAGACTAAAAAAAAAAAAAAAAAAAAACCCTCACCTTGCCCTCCAGAAGGTGTTCCGGTCGGATGAACTGCTGGGAGTAACTCTGCTCCCCGGACCTACAGCTCGACAGGCCCTGCTGGGAGTAACTTTGCTCCCTGGACTTGCAGCTCGACAGGCCCTGCTGGGAGTAACTCTGCTCCCCGGACCTGTTGCCCGACAGGCCCTGCCGACGGGTGGTCCCTGAAAACAAAACACAGCACAAGGAATCTAACCACTGTGATTAATGCGTATCACACGCACACACACGCACACACATAAAAGCAAATACAATCTCTTTTCACAAATCCACAGCTGCTTGTTCAGCGGCTTATATCTCATAAACAATTAACCATTTCGGATCACAACTTCTTATTTTTAGTGTTAAGAGAACTCCTTGGGAAAAATCTATATCTCAGAGATAACTACTGCATGTTAAATGCGTTGGTGACCTTACATTGACCTTTTATAGCTGCTATAACAAGGTCGTGTGATGGTTTATGTTTCTGCTCTATAGAGCTGGTACACGTTTCAGTTGCAGCCTTCACACTTTGTACACAGCTGTATTCTATGACTTAATTCTCTGCATCATTGCCAAATTGCTTTAACTCAGACCATATCAGGGTCACAGACCACAGGGTATGAGATTCTCTTAATAACATCTGATTAAAGGTGTTATTCAGAAATAACTAATGCTTCTTAGTGAAAAATATAACCAATGCTTACTGTTTTACCTCTGTGACAGAGTGCAAATTATGAATGGATTATTTTATTTAAAGCTAATATTTTCTAAAATAAAACATTAAATAAAAGAATGCAAGCAAAATGTCTGAATTAGTGTGCATGTCCCATTTTGAAATTACACACAGTGCTAACAGTAACTATCTTATAAAAAGCTGGGAGAAACTTTGTGATAGATCCGTCTTACCATTTCTTAAAAACATTATATCCCTGCTCTTCCACTCTGCAGCAGCTGCCCTGCACTGTCCTGTCCTGGAGTAATTTATACCTAGGAGTGCTGGCGGTTCATTTGAACAATGGCACAGCTCTGTATCTCAGATATCTTTACCAACACCTGAGGCTGCATGAGCTCTTAAAAGGCCAGGTGCCCCTTTCCTTCTTTCTAGACCCTTTAAAGGTGTTTTAACCAAGGCTTTAAAAAACATTTAAACAAGTTAAACAAGAAAACTGTGGCTTAAAGGTGGGGTTATATTACCTGTCTTACCTATATAACACAGATAAAGAACAGAAACCTTGCTAATAATAACCTCCTATTTGTATAGTTATCTGCACAGCAAAGCTCCGTTTTTAGTATTATTGGATTCTGGTTTGATTTTTAGACATAGTTTTATGAAATGTCTTTGAGGTTATTTATTTTCTATAATGTTGTGAAGTGCAGTGGTGCAATATAAAATACATCTTGTTAGCTGTTGTTGTTTATATTTTGTATTTGTGAATTTAGTGTTCATGGGGTTAGAGACAATGGTACTGGTTTCACTTAGAGGCTGTGATCAGCAAGACACTCAGTCCTGGGTCTCACTCAAAAATCTGGACAAACTGGGGGCTCTTGAGTGGCACATCCGGTAAAGGAACTCCTGCGTGGTGTGCAGGATGCACCCTATAGCCTGGACGTTGCCAGTTCGAGTCCAAGGGGGGGGCTTAGGTCAGCCAGGGTGTCCTCACCTCTGTGGTCTGGCCAGGCGCCTGCAGGCTTGCCTGTAAGCTGCCCAGAGCAAGTCACTGTGGGTGTGGTAGCAGTGAGCTGAGCCTAAAAATAATTGGCTATTCCAAATTGGGATGAAAATGATAAAATGATAACAAAAAAACAGGAAACAGAATGCTAGATTTCCAATTATTTTTCTTTTTGCTGATTGAAAGACAGCTGTTGGAATTTTGCACAGACATGGCATTGTCAGGACTGGTGTGTAACCATGGAAAGATGACGGCAAAAAAGATAAGCTATTACAAGAAATGTACAATAGGGGTGACATCAACAATTCTATAGAGAAAACGCTTGGATGAGCAGCTTCAAGTGCTGGAGAGATGAGGGCGGATAACCTCTTGCCTAAGCAATATATATATTTGTAAGTTAATAACATTAGTGTGTGGTTAGTGCTTAACACAGAGACCAGCTTGTGTCAGATCAAGAAAATATCACTTACAGCAGCACTGTTCCATACTCTGTTTACAGGTCAGTATATAATAAGACATACCTAGTTGACGTCTGGTTTATTTGTTTTTTTTACTGACTCAAAGGGTCATTTTTAGATGCACAAGCTTTCTCCCTCCCATGAAATGCTGCTAAAAAATTCAACAGCGTGTGAGCCAAACATACAGGCTCCTGCTAACACTTCTAACAACAGGTGGTTATAAATGACATCTTCAAGATCCACATTCTTTTTTTTCTCAAACTGTGCTTTTGTTTACTTACATTTTACAGGCAACACACATAACAATAATGTTTTCACCTGGATTTCATGAGGAAAGGAGCTTCCTAAATCTGCACAAGCTATTTAAACCCATGTGGAGAACACACAGTTAAAATCCAAAGCCCAGTGGGGTGACCTGCTTGCTCACCTGAAGGATGGTCTGGCTGTTTGGAGATGTCAGAGGACACACTGTACAGTTGCTCTACGAGCTGTGGTCCCACCGTGGCCGACGTAACCCCCCCCACCCCCCCCTTTTTGGAAAGCTTTTAGACAAAAAAAAAAAAAATATGTTAGAATCTTTTATTGAGGCTAGGTAATAAAAATTGGATTTAAAAATATTCCTTAAACCAGCCCCTAACAGTTTGTGAATAAGGCCGATATTTCTCTTCGGGCCCCTTTATAAAGGTATAAGGAGCAGGCGTGTGTATGCAGACGCTGGCTCACTGTACCTTTACACATATGGATTAGTTCTGTTTGCTTAAAGTTGGTACAGAAGCTACCTCTGGGGTAGGATTAGTTCAGGAGTTTGCTCCTAATTTTCCCCCGCATGAAGGCAAACACCCTGGGTGCACGGTCTCTACAAGAACCCAGCCTAGTGTGTGAAGACATCAAGAAATACGACAAAGGGAAAGCCTTTTTAAAAAGCACATATTTGCATTTAAATATGAAATACAATTCTAAAACCATGTGCAAATTTCTATGCTTTCTTGAACTCAGTGGATCTTGAGATGTCGTATTCAATACATCTAAACACTAGATTAGATTAACCTAGAAAAAAATGCTACAAATAATCCTTAATTATACTGAAAAGTCATTATCTCACACACAGCTCTGCCCCCTGTCTGCTGTGAGTGTAATCCCATTTCTATCGCACACTGTACCTTGCTGTTCTCTGTGCTGCCACCTGTTGGCTGCCCGCTGGTGCTGTCCATACTCTGCCCACTGCCTGCGCTCCGAGTGCTGCCCACACTGCCCGTGCTGCCAACGCTGTTCCGGTCACCAGCTGTGAAACACGACAGTGCTCAGCGAGGGAGACTGGAGGGCATTCAACCCCCTGTTGCTCCGTCATACTAAGAGAGGCGCACAGCCCCTAATGGGATCAATAACAATCCTGGCTTGAGATCCAATAGAGCCTTTCAAATGAATTTCATATCCATGCAAATCTCCCAGGAATTCATAACGACTCTTCCCCCTTGCTCGCTCCCCAGTTATCTTGGTATCCGTGAATAGATAATAGTGAAATACGTTCAATAAGATGATGGTTGGTAATCCGTCCCACATGTTCAGTGGCACGCGAAATAGAACTTTATTCCCAATGCAGAGCTGAGTTAGGCATTGGTTTTGGTCAGTATTTGGTCCAAGAAGCCTTTACTATTTCCCTTCTGGATATTTGTATGTGAAATCCTGGATCAAAAACCTGGACTTTTGATGGCACCTGAAGAGCGGATTTGGCCACCCCTAATAATAAAACAGACCATTACTGGAATTATTCATGGCAATTCAGTTAACTCAGTTTTCAAATAATTTGGATACCCACAAGCCAAAGTGAACTATCCATCTAGTTTAATAAAAATACTACATATATATCTCACATAAGGGATAGTTCACTTTATATGCATGTGTCCAAATATTACTGAAACTAACTAAATAGGTTAATAATTGAGGGTGAGCATGACCTTCACTTAAGGAGTGCTGAGCAAGACTTTACAATCCAATTTATCACTGCTTGCTACTGTTTTTCCCTGGGTTACAGACTCCTGTTGATTCCTAGGTAGACAAGGGCTCTACTGTAAAAAGTGCATTAGCAGCTGCAATATTTTTGCAAAAATAAACTGAAACAGCCACGCTCAGAAAACTAGGGCTCCCTTCCCTGGAAGGAGGGTACTACTGGGAGCTGAAGCAGGAATTAAAGGTGCAACAATAAATGTTTCTCACAATAACATTAACTTGTTGTTTTGCCGCCCATTTCTCTGTAAACTCTGGTAAGCAGATAAACTGGTAAACTGGTAAAAGCACAGCGGTGAGGTCTAGGGGGAGTTATACAGTCAGGGGAGCGCTGGTGAGCGTCTGGCTGTGCAAAGTCGCCGGTCTTCACTGGGGATTCTGAATGGAACGTTGTATTGGCCTTGGTGCTCCTGCGGGTTAGGGAGACAAAACCAGCAGGGACTGTTTCTCCTTATCACGCTACAGTGGACCATACCGGTCAGGCGTCTTTTGAGCTCAGGGCGGACACCTGTAGAGCTGGCCTTTGTCCTACCAAGGCTGGTAGGTTGCTGATATCTGCTCTCGAGTTCCTGGGTGTAGAAGAGGAAGCTGGCTTGGTCGTGGGATCAGGAGATGCCCACTGAACCTTTAATTCTCCTGAGTTGTGTGGGGAATTGCTGCGGTAAGGGGGTAAAATAATCGGGCTCTCTAAATTAAAAAAAAAAAAAAAAAAAAAAGTTGCTACAAAACTTGAGAGAATGTTTGACATTCTAATAATGAGAGACAAGAAAATGTTTTTAACGCATTGGTTATTACACCTTTAATAAAGGCTGTACCACTAGGTAGGGTTGGACAAGGAAAGGGGACGAGGGACGCTGGGGTGGTTCTTACCAATGACCGAGCTCCTGAGGACCCATATATCCTCACTGAGGCTGGCTGGCTCTGATTGTTGGAGGTTCTCAAATGGCACTCCTATGTGAACACAAAAACGTACATATCTCCCCGGCCCCTCTTCAAAGCACCCTAAAGAAGTGATAACCAAAGCTTTCAAAAACATACCTCTCAGAAGCATTATAATACTCTTGCAGGCCCCTTCCTGTTTTTTCACCTTGAAGTCCATTTATCCAGCCTCAACGCTAGATTTTCTATGACGTTCACTTCCATCCTGTGTCTTAGATCCCAACTGTGTCTTACATTTACTCTCTATGCTGCCCTATAGGTGAGGTCGTATTATCCTATTACCCTTACTAACACTGGAAACCAAGTGCACATGAGTCAAAGTGAAAACAAAGATACCAAAAAAAAATACACTAATAAGACTTAAAGCCTTGATTATCACAGCGAGGCAGAAGGTCTCAGGTACACACTCTGCCAATGAAGCTGTCTTCATCTGTGGACAACTGGCATGGCAATTGTTGACAGGCTCCAATTTGGGATGCTTGCGTTGGATGTGATTTTTTAACCCCTGACATTTCAAACGGTTGTCTGCCAGGAACTGAGAAAACACAGAAACAGACTCTAACCCTTGAGCATGTGAACTGCAATACCAGTGGATAGGTTACTGGTGTCTAATAAAACTCTTTTGACAAGCCCTCCACAGAACGGTCTGCTTCTTGATGTGACAAAAGGCTCCTGATAATATTGGAAATTAGTTGAAGACAAATAATGTTTTAAATAAACAACCAACCCTTGTGCTCATTAAAAGGACATAGAACTAACAAAATCATTCCAGGAAATCTTCCCAATAGATATTGTAAAGATAAAATACAGATCACTCTTAGAAGAGCTCAAGGCTGCACTTTGAGTTATTTTAGCTTCTGTTATGCTCAAAAAATTCAGAATCGTTTTCCTCTTACAAGAACTCAAACTCACAGAAACAACTCCTTCAAGCTCTCACTCCCAACCACTACTAGCAGTACATTTAGAAATACTGAAATAAACTTAATTCAGTGACAGACATTTCAACTAGAAGTCTTTCCCTGAAGACCAACATTTTACATTTAATTTTACAAAGTTTATTTTAGTGTTTCCAAAGCAACTGCAATGCATGAATGGTTTTGTTTTCTATACATGATGTAACAGTGTATATACCTCAGCCCTCAGTGGTGGAGCCTTTCAGTTTGAAGGCAGTGTGCACTGATGCATTCAGCGTGTGAAAGCCCTCTCAAAGCAGTTACCTGTGTTGTCTCCGTGCCCATTTGACCGGTGAAAGGCGATGTGAGGAGGTGGAGCGTACAGCTGGTAGGTGTCGTCAGTCTGGGGGGCAGTCAGGGTTGTGAGGGGGGGTCTGGAGAGGAGCTGCTGGCGCTGCATGGGCAGGGAGGAGTGGCGGGACAGGGTGCCACCTGCAGGGAGAGGGGAAGGGAGGTCAGTACAAGCAGGGCTGAGGTTGAGTCACACTACTTTAGCAGGACAACAGAGCAACAGGCTTCACGCTGCATATCCTGGCTTGGGAATGGTTAGATATATTGGTACCGTCCATTTGAAGAATGCATAATAAGTTAATACATTGAGTGGAGGTGTTTCTTATTGCACAGTCAAAGCTGTTCAAACTGATTTCTGTTATAAGACACATCTACACTGCAGTTTCTTCCTCTTCCCAGAGTGAATTGCTGTGCTCTACAAGAATGCATCCTGTCTGAAAGAAATACAAGCACTGATATAGTACTACAATAGATTAATTTGTTTCAAGTTTCTTTTTAAATAGCACTTTGAAATAAGTCATTTTTCCATATATATACAGCTCTGGAAAAAATTAAGAGACCACTGCAAAATGATCAGTTTCTCTGGTTTTACTATTTATAGGTATGTGTTTGGATAAAATGAACATTTTTATTTTATTCTATAAACTACTGACAACATTTCTCCCAAATTCCAAATAAAAATATTGTCATTTAGAGCATTTATTTGCAGAAAATGACACCTGGTCAAAATAACAAAAAAGATGCAGTGTTGTCAGACCTCGAATAATGCAAAGAAAATAAGTTCATATTCATTTTTAAACACAATACTAATGTTTTAACTTAGGAAGAGTTCAGAAATCAATATTTGGTGGAATAACCCTGATCTTCAAGCACAGCTTTCATGCGTCTTGGCATGCTTTCCACCAGTCTTTCACACTGATGTTGGGTGACTTTATGCCACTCCTGGCGCAAAAATTCAATCAGCTCGGCTTTGTTTGATGGCTTGTGACCATCCATCTTCCTCTTGATCACATTCCAGAGGTTTACAATGGGGTTCAGGTCTGGAGATTTGGCTGGCCATGACAGGGTCTTGATCTGGTGGTCCTCCATCCACACCTTGATTGACCTGGCTGTGTGGCATGGAGCATTGTCATGCTGGAAAAACCAATCCTCAGAGTTGGGGAACATTGTCAGAGCAGAAGGAAGCAAGTTTTCTTCCAGGACAACCTTGTACTTGGCTTGATTCATGCCAAAGCTGCCCGATTCCAGCCTTGCTGAAGCACCCCCAGATCATCACCGATCCTCCACCACATTTCACAGTGGGTGCGAGACACTGTAGCTTGTAGGCCTCTCCAGGTTTCCATCTAACCATTAGACGACCAGGTGTTGGGCAAAGCTGAAAATTGGACTCATCTGGGGGTGCTTCAGCAAGGCTGGAATCGGGCAGATTTGTCTTTGTGAAGGACGCATGAATCAAGCCAAGTACAAGGTTGTTCTGGAAGAAAACTTGCTTCCTTCTGCTCTGACAATGTTCCCCAACTCTGAGGATTTCCATATATATATATATATATATATATATATATATATATATATATATATATATATATATATATATATATATATAGACACATACACACACACACACACACACTGTGTACTTTTAAGTAGATTTATTTTCATTTTATTAAGTTGTGGCGTTTTTTGTACACATACAAGCTAAAAAGTGTTTACATTTATTTGTAAATTACAATGAGGTCTGTGATTTTATTTAGCTACACCTTATGCTAGAACAATATTTATCCTATTTCTTCAAGTAGTTTATTATGAATTACTATCTGCAGTCTACAAAATCATATGCACACACAAGTCATATAGACCACAGAGACAGTGTAATCGCATGGTATTGTTTTCAAGATGTTCAGAATTGTTTTTGTTTTGTTTTGGTCCAGCTTTCACCAGCTGTTGTCCTTAATGAGAGTCACTTGTAACCAATGGGTTCTCATAATTGCAGAAGTAAGAATATGAAGGACTGCTGTACTGGTTAAAATATGTGTATACATGTATGGATTACAGCCAAATTAATTTAAACATCTACTTCAGGCTAGGAGTGTATGATAAAACCATTTGTGCAAAATGAAGCGTGAAACTGCCAGTACAAAAAGCAACGTTGACCTTCCTGTTGTTGGGCATATCTGTTCTTGCTGTAACAGAGGCGAATATATAAACATGTTACTTACTGCAGAAGCATATGTACATAGTAAAAAAAAAAAAGGGTTATTTTATATTTTTGAATACCAGTATTCCCCCTCCGGGGCTATACATCTGAAAAAGCTTTATGAAAACACTTGTAATTCTGTAAGGTAATTGCAGTTGTGTCCTCCAATCCAAGATTGGTATTCATTTTAATAAACAAGACATTACATTAAAACTCTGTGCATTTTGTTTTAATGAGAAGATTGAAATCCATGCTTATTTTTCTGCACTGATTTGTGGTTGTTTTCAATCCCTTAGCAACAATTGCTAAAGAAAACGCTGAAATGGCCTTACAGCTAGTTTTTTTTTTTTTTTAACTCCATGGTAGCGGGAATGCATCAGTTAATTCCTGCTAGCTTTTACTTTGCCAGAGCAGGGCGATGTATCATCATTTTGATGTTCAAACTCCATCCAAAAAGCAGTGCAATGCATCAAAGTAAGGGAACACTTGCACGCAATGATGGAAAACCTATAAATATTCCTGATGAATCAGAAAATGAAGACTGCACTCAAACTACTATTAAACATAAAAGTATTGTTGCTTTTTAATCTTTAGAACCCTATGTTTAATGCACAGGATGACACTTAAATGCAGGACATTTTCACACAAATCATTTACAGTGGTGAGTTTCTTATACGTGATTTGGATTGGGCAAATCAGAAACCCCAGCCAGCCATACATCCGTCAAATTGAATGTGTGTCGGGCCAGTCCTGCTCTGCCTCAGAGTTTCATCCAACAAAGCAAATTCCTTGAGATTCATACTCTCACACTGCTAAGCCCCTCGGTTATTGTGTGGGGCTCTTCTCCATATTCAGAGCTATGCTCTCTGCCTCAACGACTGCAGGCAGGCGTCACAGACACATAGACACAGGCCTTTCAATGGCTCTGTCCACGTTCACTAGCAGTGCCTATCTACCACACCAGCGTGCAGTCCTTTCATTTTAAAGTGTGATGATAACCAAGGCAATGTTTCTATCCAGACTGCAATTGCCATTAGTGCAAGTGTCTGTTGCTAGGAAAGGCTTGCAAGTGTCAGAACTTAAACTCACTGTCAAAGTATCAAACCTCTCAGCAATGGCTTCAGCTAACATCATTTATGCCCAAGTCATTCCTCACAGTAACTTTGAAGTTGCTGTTATAACAGTGTTACTATTCCACACTGCACTGCGGAATACAGTAAAATTCACTGTGACCTCAGAGTGGAATTAATGAGCCTACTAATGAAACCTTAGTGGTGTTTAAGTTTCACGCTGTACAGTAACTCATATGAATTAAATATTACAACTATTACAATGTTCCCCCCCAAAAAAAACAGTTAAAACAAGTTGTAAGTTGTATAATACATTCCTCCTTTTCTCCCTCTGGTTGCTAGGCAGCTAAGCGCATATGTTTTTTTGGCGACTACTGGGTCCTATATATTGGGATGCATTCACAAAGCTTGCCTAGTTTTAGAATAGCTGTCTGAAAATGCTTTCAGATACATTTCAACACTCTTATTGTTAATGCAAATATAAGTAACCCTGTTACACTCTAGCTGGCGTGGTGCACTAATTTAAATGGACTTTTTGCTTCCACATGAACATACCAAAGCTTTCTTTTGAATACACTGCATTGTATAACTGAAAGAACCAAACCAGTGTTTGAGAAATCCTGTTGCATTTTGGTTAGCCACGCCTGCATTTTAATACAGGCTTAGGCACTTGTCAAATTAACTACAAGGTTTTAAGTGAGGCTAAAAATATGTACACAAGCCTAAGAGAAAAACATACTTTCTGGTCATGTTTACAAAATATATTATTGATTTAGAATACACCACTCTGTAACTGTATCTAAAAACAACCACACAGACCTGTGGTCTGGAACCACTTCCTTTTCATGTGGGTTTGGTCACTGGAATCACCACAGAAATGTTAAAAGTAGCTTCAGATTTTATGTTTATGTTAGCAGTCATTCTGATTTGTTCTTATTTCAATGACTCAGGCACTGTTTACTGATAAGTCTGTTCATTTCAATGACTCAGACACTGTTTATTGATAAGTCTGCTCATTTTCAGTTGCTTATTGCAATGTAGGTGGAAGTTGGTCATTTAGGAAGGGGGTGGAACTACGGCACACAAGCTCACTGACCCGGACAGTAGACGGCGTGGCATCTGAGGATCGGGTGCGCTCGTTAACCTAGGAGTCATGGGCGAGGGTACAAATAAGGGGCGTAGCTTAAGTGATTTTTTCCTTTGCATATGGTTAAACCAAACGACCTAGAAGGAGCCTGTATTGTTCGTACCAAAGCCGTGAGTGTTTTCTGTTAGTCTGTGTAATAACACTGTGTGTCTTGTGCTGTTTGCATTTTCACAAAGAATACTAAACACGATCCGGAGCTGCAGCAGCAGGCCAGTGTAAAACCTGGACATCACCACCCACTTTTCCACTACAGGAACTGACTTTGCACCACTAGCACTCAAATCACGCACTGTCGGAACTGTGTCTGTGTCTGTTTTGTGTGGGTGAAAGTAGTGGACTTTGGGTTACGGGTCAAACCTGTGGGAGTTTTTTTTTCTTTCATTGTTATTGTTTGCAGGTTTCGCCATAAGGCTCTGGACATTTAAATCATTTAAATAAACACCCTTGCACCTGTAAAACATTTGTCTGTGTGATTAATCCGCTCTGCACTGTACTCACCTGCACGTATTCACCACTTTGCCACACTTGGGCACTGTTTATTGATAAGTCTGCTTATTGCCTTTTCTCAGAGTTCAGGCATGTAGGCTTGATCAGTCAAAGTGTCTTTATATTAGTAAGAGCCAATGCATCTCATCATCTGCCACTTTGGATCAAGGAAACCAGTTTTGCTGGCAATACACTGCTGTGCTGTGCCCTAGTTAGCGCTGGTGATTAGTAATATAAAGACATTTATACCCTGTTTCCACTGACGCTAGGCCTAAAAAAGGGTGTTTCCACTGCTGAACACATCGGCCCTGCCCGGCTGCAGTCGCTCTTTCTGACCAGGTTTGCTATATTGTACCCGACGTGGCCTGGCCACAAATTAACTCCTTCATCAGGTAGCAGGCGTGTGCTGGAGAAGAAGCCGACTGGGGAACAGAGCTACATGTTTCAAGTTTTTTCACCACTGCAATGGCTGTTGAGAAGAGTAAAAAATAAAAAAAATATTTTCAAATATTAAAGACACTACTCAAACGGCGTGGAATGAAATCATCATCGCTATCTTCCAATGCAGCTAAAATAAAATAACGATGAACATTCTTTCAATGTTCATCCATTGTAGCATCCACTTTTTGGGCATTTAAAAAAAAAATTTATGAACTTAGTACTGCTACAGATTTCTTTAAAACACAGCACAATACTATCCCACAACCCCCAGTGACCTTTTTTTTTTTTTTTAATTTATTTGTCGTCAATTATTATTTTTTTATAATTTTCTCCCCAATTTAGTCGTATCCAATTATCTTTAGGCTCAGCTCATCGCTACCACCCCTGCACTGACTCGGGAGGGGCGAAGACGAACACATGTCCTCCAAAGTGTGTGCCGTTAGCCACCTGCATCTTTACACCCTGCAGACTCACCATGCAGCCACCCAGAGCAACAGTGTCAGAGGACAACACAACTCTGGGCAGCTTAGCAAGCCCACAGGTGCCCGGTCAGACCACAGGGGTTGCTGGTGCATGGTGAGCTGATGACACCCTGGCCGATCTAGCCCTCCCTACCCCCGGGCGGAGATCGGCCAATTGTGTGCCACCCCTAGGAACTCCCGGTCACAGTTGGCAGTGCCATAGCCTGGATTTGAACTTGCAATCTCCAGGCTATGGGTCACATCCGTGCAGAACGCCTTTACTGGATGTGCCACTTGGGTGCCCCCAGTGAGCTTTTGAAGAAGATCAAAAACCTCAGAGGTTGGCCATGTTTGGAAAAAAACAATGAAACATGTTTCTCTTGACCAGGGACAGCCACGGGCTACAGTGGAAATGAGGCACTACAGTATCTACATTACATATGTCTATGGCAGGCAACGAGAACTGAAGAGTGGCTCTTGAACTCATAGTCAAAGCATCTGAACACCGACCAACCCAAAAAAAAGACACAGCATTGGAGTAATTGCAATAACAACCTCTCGGAATGACTGCAAAATAATACGGTGGTAAAGAGACAATAATTATGTGTACTGCAGCCTGGTGAGAACATCACTGACCTGCCCTCCTGCTGATGACCTCCACGATGGAGGGAGGGAAGTACCCAACCTGGTCTGTACCCCGCTGTGAGTCGTGGATGTGTCCTTTCCAGCGGCCGTCCATGTGCTGCTCCAGAACCTGCACAGACATAGAAGAAGGGAGACACAGGGCATCAGCACCCAGGCAAAGCATCATTCACAGCACAGTTAAAAAAGAGAAAGGGAGACACAGGGCATCAACACTCAGGCACAGCATCGTTCACAGCACAGAAACAGAGAGGAAGGGAGACACAAGGCATCAGCAGCCAGGCACAGCATCGTTCACAGCACAGAGACAGAGAGGAAGGGAGACACAGGGCATCAGCATGCAGGCACAGCATCGTTCACAGCACAGAGACCTGCTTTGAGAGACAGCTACAATTACAGTGGTACCAAAAATTCAGAGGGAATGGAACCACTAAATGAATGGTTTGTGAACAACTGGATGTGTACCACATGCAGCCATATTAGGTCAAGTCATGATCACCAATGCATTTAGCATGCAGGTTTACTTAGACCGGCAGATACGAAGTCAAAATATATCTTTACAAGGTGTCATCACAATAGAGAAGCAGTTCAGTGTTGTGCACATTTATTACAACACCCCACTGCTTCTGTAGTTCTGATTTGTTGTGCATATGAAATCAAACCACTGGAACTGTAAATCAAGGAAAATGGACAAAATAGGTAAATTACTGATGGTCTAAGTGAATTCATGACTTTAATAGGCCACACATGCAATTAATTTAAAATAGTAATAGAAAAGGAACACATAGCTACAAATGATCAAATGCATGAGACACTTTAGAAGTTGTTTAACATGCCTAATTAAAGCACAAAGTGGTCTAACATTTTCATACATGAGTGTCTATCATTTCTGTATCACTGGTTACTGAACTCTAAGTAAGCGCGGTGAACTGGTAACAAAAAACACTCTTATTATTTTTACCAAGTTTCATCTCAATTGGATATTGTGGTTTGTTAAAATGCCCCACCACTCCACGGGGATAATCACTAAATGCTTTTCTACAGCTCTTCCTCTAGCTTTATACTTGAAACTGGATGTGTTGTGATTAGAACTCCCCTTGTCAACGAGATGGGAATTTCAATGCATTCTTTCTTTCTGGTTAAATCAAATACATGAATATATAAAGATAGGGTGCTGCAGGTAAGAAATAAGAAATGGAATCGCTAATGAGTAAGCCTTTAAGTCTGTGGCTCTGTTCAGTTATTATAGTTGTATTTGTAGGAGTTTGTTGGATAATTAAGGTTGTGGCTTTCTTCGGAGGAGGAAATGGATTAATATTAAGTGTGGCTTCCAAGTACTCTACTGGGGTCTTAACCATTTCAACACCATGCAGACATACACCCAAAACACACTCAAATAGTCTCTGTGTTAAAATGTTATAGAGCCAAACCCTTTTAACATTACATTAAACTTGGGGAACTACACATTAAAACACTGAACTCATGATAAGAAAAATGCCTGCTTTGGTGTGGAACTTGAAATTGATTAAAATTAGAACTTTAATAGCGCTTCTTTTGAACACCCAGTCTACCACACTGTACTTGTACAACACATGGTAATAATTAAAAAAGAAAGCTATAAACATACACATAGCAGAGTTTTGTACTGTGCTACCATGCTTTGTATCTGGAACACAGTGTACAACTTAGTTACAGTACAAAGAAACCTTCTCACTTTATGCTACATCCCAAAGTCACATTAACTGTTTAGCTCACCACTCACTCTATAACCATTGAAAACAATCCAAATTAGTGGAGGAAAGGAAAAAACTTGATATCCCGCAGTTTAAGATTCACTTCATATTTTTTTTAATGTTCTCTTGTACAATTAAAAAAGATGTGGTGGGAAAACTCGATAACACACAAACATTTCAGTTTCCAGAACATTGCACTGGGTTGCTAATTTGATGCAAATTGTGGGTTATCAAGTTATTCCAGGGCACTCTTAAAAATAAAGTTGACATACTAAAACTAAACTAAACTCTCTTGCTGCCACTAAAGCCTTCCCTAGGAGGGACTACTGCCAAGTAGGATTGCAGCCTTAGAGACATAGCGGAACATTTACAACACATTTATATAGAAGTACAACTCGGAACTAAAAAGAAAAGAGATTTCATCCTCTTGACTTGACACCCACTTAACTGCACCTCTGTGACAGAATGATTCATAAAAAGGTGCCGTTGTAGCCTGTCTGCTGGAATTACTGTATAGTTAACCACGTAAGAGATCTTAAAATTACTTGTCTACAAAGTGTTGCATAGCCCCCAGCATTACCTTGTTAAAGTGTCACCTATGATTAACAGTGAGTGTGGGTCTGAACATCATTTGTGATGCAGAGGGAAAGGAACTCTGGAGATTTCAGTCAGCATTTACTAACGCGGAAAAATACACCCAGAAATGCCATTATGAAAGTGCAACTCCTCTTCTAATCCTAAGGATAGAGTTGAATTCTAGTGAAGGTTGATAAAGCTGTCTGTAGTGGAGGCTCAGTCTGTGCAAGTCAGCACAGAACAGCAGGATTCAGAGCGGTGAACCAGGCCGCTAAAGAGAACACTATAGCCCCCCACAAGCACACACACACACACACACACAGACACCAGCATACCATGATGATGTCGCCTGCTCGGATATTGAGGGCAGTGGGGTCGTGGATGTTCCAGTAATCCTTCAGCGCTCGCACCTGCAGGAGTCCTGATGCCTCTGTGAGGGGAGACAGGGGCAGTGTTAGTGGGGATTGCACTGAGGGAACAGTGTCCTCGGCCCTGATACTGACAGGCCTTGAGGGGTGTGTGGTAAGAAATGCTTGAGCTCAGCCCTGGTTCTTTAGAGACCCCCCCCCCCTTATAAAAGTTTACTACACTTTATTTTAGCAGTTTTCCTGTGCTTTTCCCATGGTTCTATTACGCTACCATAGTAGTAATACTTTAGTATTTTTAATACTTAAAAATTTGCTTTACCATACCTCTTAGGGCTTTAAAATGCTTACCTATTAATTTTCCATGCTTTAATCATGCTTCATTACCCTTTGCGATGCTTTTAATGTGGGACACTTTCTACACCAAATTGTGCTGAACTGTGGTTTTATTTTATTTTATGTGGTATAAAGTCCAATGGTGGCTAGGTTGAGAAAGGAGACACACACACACACACACACACACACACACACATACACAGTACTGTGCAAAAGTTTTGCAGGTGTGAAAAAATGCTGTAAAGTAAGAATGCTTTCAAAAATAGACATGTTAATAGATTATGTTTATCAATTAACAAAATGCAAAGTGAGTGAACAGAAGAAAAATCTAAATCAAATTCATATTTGGTGTGACCACCCTTTGACCTTCAAAACATCCAATTCTTCTAGGTACACTTGCACACAGTTTTTGAAGGAACTCGGCAGGTAGGTTGGCCCAAACATCTTGGAGAACTAACCACAGTTCTTCTGTGGATTTAGGCAGCCTCAGTTGCTTCTCTCTTTATGTAATCCCAGATACACTCGATGATGTTGAGATCAGGGCTCTGTGGGGGCCATACCATCACTTCCAGGACTCCTTCTTGTTCTTTATGTTGAAGATAGTTCTTAATGACTTTCGCTGTATGTTTGGGGTCGTTGTCATGCTGCAGAATAAATTTGGGGCCAATCAGATGCCTTCCTGATGGTATTGCATGATGGATAAGTATCTGCTTGTACTTCTCAGCATTGAGGAGACCATTAATTCTGACCAAATCCCCAACTCCATTTACAGAAATGCAGCCCCAAACTTGCAAGGAACCTCCACCATGCTTCATTATTGCCTGCAGACACTCACTCGTGTACCTTCGGCGAACAAACTGCCTTCTGCTACAGCCAAATATTGCAAATTTTGACTCATCAGTCCAGAGCACCTGCTGCATTTTTCTGCACCCCAATTCCTGTGTTTTTGTGCATATTTGAGTCGCTTGGCCTTGTTTCCACGTCAGAGGTATGGGTTTTTGGCCGCAAGTCTTCCATGAAGGCCACTTCTGACCAGACTTCTCCGGATAGTAGATGGGTGTACCAGGGTCCCACTGTTTTCTGCCAATTCTGAGCTGATGGCATTGTTGGACATCTTCCGATTGGGAAGGGAAGTAAGCATGATGTGTCTTTCACCTGCTGCAGTAAGTTTCCCTGGCCGACCACTGCGTCTACGGTCCTCAGTGTTGCCGTTTCTTTGTGCTTCTTCAAAAGTGCTTGGACAGCACATCTAGAAACCCCTGTCTGCCTTGAAATTTCTGCCTGGGAGAGACCTTGCTGATGCGGTATAACTACCTTGTGTCTTGTTGCTGTGCTCAGTCTTGCCATGGTGTATGACTTTTGACAGTAAACTGTCTTCAGCAACCTCACCTTTGTTAGCTGAGTTTGACTGTTCCTCACACAGTTTTATTCCTCCTACACAGCTGTTTCTGTTTCAGTTAATGATTGTATTTCAACCTACATATTGACCTGTTTGGTATAATTGTTTAATCATACACCTGACTATATGCCTACAAAATCCTTGACTTTGTGCAAGTGTACCTAGAAGAATTGATGCTGTTTTGAAGGGTGGTCACACCAAATATGGATTTGATTCAGATTTTTCTTCTGTTCACTCACTTTGCATTTGGTTAATTGATAAATATAATCTATTAACAAGTCTATTTTTGAAAGCATTCTTACTTTACAGCATTTTTTCACACCTGCCTAAAACTTTTGCACAGTACTTATATATATATAAATATATAAAGGGTTCATAAACCAAGGGGGTGCAGAATGGTCAGAGGCAATAACATCCTGCAGTGAGAAACTGATGGCATCGTCTTGTTTTCTCAATGGGGTTCTCAACCAGTTCAATAATAAAAGTCTGATGAATGGCTGAGTGTTTAATCACAAGTCTGTGTTCTGCATGTGCAAACAAGCGGCACGCTGTTTTTATTTCCCAGCAGCCTGCAGATTCTGATGTGGAAGAGAGACAGAGGAACGAAACACCCTCATCATGCGATGTGCTTGATGTGTCAATAAAATGTGTTTATATCAAACAGCTCCATCTTTTGCTTTTTACAGTTCAATTGGTGGTTCTGTTTTGCTTTGTTGTTAAACTACGTAAACCACTTAGGCAGATTTTCAAGCAAATATTAAATCTGACACACATTCACACGCATACACACACAAACACATACATAAATACACAAAGAAAATATGCTACTAGACTGGAAACCTGTTCATAGTAATATCAAACATCATTTGACATGTACTAATTGGAAAAACTTTATTTCAAGTGACATTTCATTATGCTGAATACATAGGGGAAGTGTGGCAGGGCAGTTTTATTTGGCAGTTATATGGTTAAAATGCCAAATCCCTGGGCCAACCCCCTGAGAGAATGTGGTGAGGAGAAATTGGATGCTTGATTGTCCACATGTATAAAACAGCACTGGTCTTGAGGGGAGCGGGTGTCCGTGTGCTCCCTGCCAGCTTACTCAGATCAGCTTGGATGAATATGCCCTGTTAAGCATCTGAGTCCAGCTTCTCCTGCTCTGCCTGCTGCCTGTCTTGACGGCAAGCTGCACTTCCACAGAGGCTCCACTGTATGACCTGTGCTGCACTTCCACAGAGGCTCCACTGTATGACCTGTGCTGCACTTCCACAGAGGCTCCACTGTATGACCTGTGCTGCTTCCACAGAGGCTCCACTGTATGACCTGTGCTGCTTCCACAGAGGCTCCACTGTATGACCTGTGCTGCACTTCCACAGAGGCTCCACTGTATGACCTGTGCTGCACTTCCACAGAGGCTCCACTGTATGACCTGTGCTGCACTTCCACAGAGGCTCCACTGTATGACCTGTGCTGCTTCCACAGAGGCTCCACTGTATGACCTGTGCTGCTTCCACAGAGGCTCCACTGTATGACCTGTGCTGCTTCCACAGAGGCTCCACTGTATGACCTGTGCTGCACTTCCACAGAGGCTCCACTGTATGACCTGTGCTGCACTTCCACAGAGGCTCCACTGTATGACCTGTGCTGCTTCCACAGAGGCTCCACTGTATGACCTGTGCTGCTTCCACAGAGGCTCCACTGTATGACCTGTGCTGCTTCCACAGAGGCTCCACTGTATGACCTGTGCTGCTTCCACAGAGGCTCCACTGTATGACCTGTGCTGCACTTCCACAGAGGCGCCACTGTATGACCTGTGCTGCTTCCACAGAGGCTCCACTGTATGACCTGTGCTGCTTCCCCATTTCACCCCCTAACACACCACTGCAATAGCAAGCTCCACAAGGCCTTCACTTAAAACACAGTGCCACTAGAAACCAGTCAGACTGAATGTCACCATAGAACAGGGCAATTATGCAGTTGTAGTTTGAATGTTTTCATTCAATGCTTTCATTGAATCTCCCGCATGCTGGGGTTGAACAATGGTAATGAACAGACACCAAGATCATGTTGAAATGATTGTGGGACATGGCAACTTAATGTACTGTTAACCCTTTTCGGTCCTATGTGGGACCCAGTCTGACATTACGATTTTCCCTTGCCAGTCAAAAAGATGTAAAGCACAGGCCTCTAGTCGTTTTTTTTCCCAGAAAAAGCAGAGAAAACCTTTCAATGGCCGAGTGAGACTGATAGGAGCTGAATGAAACCGAAAAAAGGGTGTATCTCATAGCCCCATGCATTACAGAGATAACACAGACATAACAAAGGAGGTAGCTGCTTCTGCATCCAGCGCTCAAAGAATATCACTGACATTTACAGAGCTTTTTGAGATGATATAGTAATAAAATAATGACCTGGATCACATTATTGAGAAGTTTGGTGATAAAACGAGTTATCAGGAGAGGATTTATCACTATGCACGTCTATAAAGAGATATGTGAAAAATACAGCGAACAAGGGGTGGGGCTTGGCTGTACAGTACTATGTGTTCTTTTGCAATTCAATGCCTTTTAAACCTGTTTTACTCTGAAAAAAAATTAATTAAACAGTGCGTGTAAAATAAACAGTGCGTGTGAAAATAAACTGGACCTGACTCTCCTGACAAGCGCTGAATAAATGGACTGCAAAGGGTTAATGCACCACAATGGATTTACTCGTTTTCAAGGGTTTACTAGTTCATTAACATAGCAAGTAATTATTAGGACTAGTGAAATGGCACCATAAACACTGAGAATTACAAAACCTTTCTGAATGGCTAATGCTTGCTGGTCTTCAACTCCAGCTTTGATACTGCTGCTGATCATCACGTTGTTTAAAATATCAAAGGATTTACATCAAAAATACCTAGAGCTGAATTAGAAAGCAAATCTCCTCTGAATGTTGTTTTAGTGAAGGGAGGAGGTCTTTAGCTCCAAACATTGACCAAAACCCATGATTTGAGAATAACAGCCGGTGCACACAGCTGCTTCTGAAATTACAGCCCAGACTGTACAGTGCTGCCTTTACAGTGTTACTAGAGATAAAAGGCAAGCAGACCATAGACACACAACTTTGGTCTTAACAGTGCATACACTTACCAGGAAACAAACGCATAAAAAAGCCAACCAACCAACTCTTGTTTTCTATTGTTCACAGAAACACCATAAACTGTACAGAGTGGCACTCTAAGTATTGTGATGAATTTATAAAGTATTTCATGAACTGTACAGACTGGCACTCTAAGCATTGTGATTTCATGTCTAATTCCTGTATAAACACCATTACAATTTTTTTTTTAAAATAAAAACCTATAAGAATAAACTTGAAAGTAACCTCTTCAGCGCTAGCTCCTTATAAAGCACAAGATGAAGTAGGCAGGCCAGCTCCACTTACCTCTCAACAGCTGCTTGATCTCCTTGCTGGCATGGGATGTGGTGAACTGGTTCACAATGTCCAGGGAGGTCTGGCTGTAGGTGTTGCGAATATTCACATCAATTCCAGCCTGCCAGGAATAATAATTACAATAACTATAATAACAATAATAATAATAATAATAATAATAATAATAATATTATTATTATTATTTAGGCGTGGTGCATTAGAAATGAGCCCTCGAACTGAAGCTGAAATGTTGCTAGACCAGACAATACAAACTTTACAATGCTCTACAAGGTGGCAAGACTGATACTGCCGCCTTAACATTGCTAATCCTGATTCCAATGTTTCTGAACTGTGTAACCCTTGTGAGAATATTCATATCAATACAGGTGCTACCCTTAGTGTTTGTACAGTAGTATATATGTGTACAGTGTGAGGCTAAACCACATTCAGTATCTATTTGAAATGTTTTCCATATACACATAACTATTGTGCACAAGTATGGGTCATTTAAATTGATCTAACATAGTAGAGGATATAAATACTGTTTAAACCCTGTCATTTTACAAGCTTTAAATACACTGCAGACACTCACAGATACTGCTTGAGATGTTTCAGAAAGGGCCCTTGCTTTAATGATGAAAACAACAGTGGCAGTCTTATAAAGCCATGTGGTAAATCCTGGTAAAACCTTCCAGTACTGGGAGTAAGGATTTATTTGAAAGAATATGGACTGAAACACAGAGACTAATCCTATGCAAACAGTGCTTGCACGCTGCCGTCCCAAATGAAAACCAAGGACAGTAAAACAAGCCTATTTAATCTCAGTGTATCCACTGCAAGCCTCGACTGGATTAGGAAGGCTGTCTGTAATGTAGCTCTCATCTCGGTCAAAGCAGAACCCTGCAAGAGAGTGGATTTAGAAAGCCCCCAACTTCCATCAGAACAATAGTACACTATATTTATAATCTCCCAGGGCTTTTAACTGTGGTGAAGATTAATTAAAAAGGGAAAGAAATCTGCTGTTTGAAATATGCACTTGGCTTGGGCGGGGGGTTAGAGTGGAAACAGGTGAATAAATGCATAAACCAAGCCTAGCCATGGCAGGCCCGAATACAAGTTTTAGCTGAAACACAAACCGTCTAGTGCTAAGCTGTATGAATCTAGATGCTGTATGAAACAAGATGAGCCGTGACATCTGGAGCACATTGAAGGCCATTCATTAACTAATTCACTTGAATGCTAATCTTTGACCTGCAAATTGGGAAGTGAACCCATTCTACATCTGCACCCGCAACGGCCAGTCATGCAGCTGGAAAGATTTTGAGCACATGAAAAGGATCATATAAACATATCTCCCAGATACTTGTGAGTGGTTCAAACAGGCTGGGTGAAGGCAATGTGTTAGGTGTGATTGCAATTCATTCAGCCCCATCAGCACTGCAGATTCCCCCTCTTGCTGGAAGCCCCCAAGCCTGATTCCATGATGGTGATGTTGGTTGATCAAAAGTGTCTACTTTGAAATTGAGCAGATCAATGATCACAAACAAATCCCATTGTGTAATTAAGTGGCTTCAATGACTCTCTTTCAGAATTGAAGCCAGTGTTACTAGAGGCAGGGTGTAATTGACAGAGCCCTGGCAGCAGTCACATCACACTTACGTCAAGCAGAAGACGCACCACCTCTGTCTTCCCATAGAGAGCTGCTTCGTGCAGAGCGGTCCCTGACTTGGTTGTTCTGTTGATGTCGATCCCTGCCTTCAGCAGCAGCCTGAGGGCACAGTGCAGAAGACACATTCAAATGACAGCACTGCATTGTGTTACCCAACAGTGAGCACGCTACCTACTTCACTCAAATGACAGCTTTGTATTGTGCTATCCAACAGTGAGCACGCTACCTACTTCATTCAAATGACAGCATTGCATTGTGTTACCCAACAGTGAGCACGCTACCTACTTCATTCAAATGACAGCATTGCATTTTGCTATCCAACAGTGAGCACGCTACCTACTTCATTCAAATGACAGCATTGCATTGTGCTATCCAACAGTGAGCACGCTACCTACTTCATTCAAATGACAGCATTGCGTTTTCCTATCCAACAGTGAGCATGCTACTTACTTCATTCAAATTCAGTGTTCTTGTTGTAAAACACATCTGGTAATTAAAAAGCTGATGCCTATTCAATTTATACTCATTATTAACAATTTGACAAGTTAAAACAGCAGACAAAAACACAATAAGAGAATGGTAAATCAATATATTGACATTAAGACAACATTGTGTATATTTTTACTCTGATAAATAGAAACGTTTTGATTAGAAAAGAGTCCTAGATATAAATAATAGTAGCATTTAAGCCAATCACTTTATTGAACAGACATAATCAACATACCCCGAAAATATGTATTTTCAAATTTTGCAGCAATTTATATTGTTAATGGTTCTAATGCTGAGTAAACATGTGACTGCACTGCCTTTTAACAGGTCAATACAAAAATCACAAATTGGAATTAGAATTTTATGCCGACAAAAGACAATTTGTTGTGATGTCACAGACAGCATGGTAAAATTAGGAAAGACCACTGTAATAGCTACTGGTTTAACCAGGAGAATAAACATGGCTTAAGGATATCTGGGAGATGGTGTGTGGATTAAAGGGGCCAGGATTTAAAAAGTATTTTATCACTTACTAACAATGGGTGTGATTCGCCCCTTCCTTTAAGGTGTGTATCATGTTATAAATGTACAGATTTTTGTCATCTGTTCACCTCTCTCATTTCTGTGCAATTGTCCCGTAACTACGTGGTATTTGTACATGCAGTGCTTATCCAGTGATAACATTATGTTATTGCAGAAATAAAGTTTTCTACTACACCTGTTTCATGCACAACTACATCAGACAGCTGCATTTCTTACCACATTGCTTACAGTCTATTGTGGAAGTGAGGTAAATTATTTTTATATTTAATTTTTTTTAATTAATACTGTATGATTGGGGCGATGTGTACTAATTCAAGTGGTAGCCCATCAAACTTCTTTCCAGTCAGATTATAAAATACAAATGCATTTATTACAGAGTAACAAGAAAATGCAGCTAAACCACAAACTCAGCCAGGGTTTCGACTAGCGCAATACTGTTGAAGGTACCTGCTTTTATTAACATGCGGTGCTAAGTTTGGGTTGAACTTATTTAGTTCAAAGTGACAGGAAAATATACCATGGACAATGTACTTTAGTCAGTGGCGCCCCATTTAATACTCATAGGCATATTTCAGTTAAGTCACCTTTACATGTAAAAGGGAAAATAGCAATTTGGAGGAAGTATCCCAGTGTGTTTTTTTCTCGTTAAGAAGCACATTTTTCAGATGACACCACATGCTGTATTAGTGCCAATATTGAAGTGTACCTTTGTTTAGACAAAGCTATCGTTTGGTACCTTGGTATTACAAATGTACCCTGCTTTTCAAATTTCACAAAAAAATTAATAACCACAAACTGTTACTTTCCACTTAGGCATGACATGCACATTACAGCTCCCAACATGGCCTGCACCAATCAAACTAGTGTGCCTCAGGGCTGATTGTTTGATTATCTCATGAGCATCCAGACATAAGCTCTGGTCAAAGGGCAGGGAGATTAAGTTAGAAGACATCACCATAAAACGATCTGATCTCAAGTGCACGTTCTCCCTCGCTATGGCACTTCCGCTACTGTATGCAGGTCTGACAAATGTTGTAACAACGGAATGTTGTAAAGGACTCGCAAAACGAAACGAGACTTTAATCCAGGGTAAATATGTAACATGCTGAGGTACCAAACGAGAGCTTAATCATAACTAGGGTACATTTTGATAGTCATTTGGTTGACAAAGACCCAACCTGCATCTTTTCTTGTGCTGAAGATCTTTTGTACCTTTGCATACCTGCTAAAATTCTTAAGAAATACGAGCAGTGCAAAAACTGGTTTAAAAATGCTGTTCATAGACAGCCAGGACGAGAGGAATCTGGCCAGTCCCTGAGGAATGTGGATGGTATTACATGCGGAATGCATCTACGCTGAACATCCTTTTCCTGGCCCCGTGTCAAAGGGCTGAGGCATTAACGCACTCACAGGGAACTTTTACTGCTGCAGGGAAATCAACGCAAAACACGGGTGACTTCACACATTTGGACACAGTATCTGTCACATACAGTTTGAAAAGAGACTGAGTAATGTGAAGAGCAGGCTGACTGGTACCAGATAAGGAAAAATGAATCATCTGATAACTTGATGGCAGATTTCACTAAAAGCCCTTTTTCATGTGGGTATAGTCCCAATAGAATGAGTGCAACATTTTTTTTTTCTCAGTCCTAAATGTAATCTGCAGAGACAATAATGCACCTAAACTAGACTATCCTATGGTTTGCAAATTAGCTACAGTCAAAATACACCATAATTGCACATGGTAGACATGAGTCATTGTCGGTGAAACTAGGCTGAAGGGTGCTTCCCTACTGACAATCAGTGCAGAAAAAAGAAGAGCAAGAGAAAGAACTTAATCATATCAGAGCGCTGACAGCACACTAGTCAGAGAAAAGCGCTGACTGGTCCTGTCCTTATGAAAGTTTACCACGCTAAATGTGCATGCTTGTCCCATGGTTACACTATTCATTTATTATAGTTTATAATGGTTTGCAATGTTTTTAATATACTTCACCCTACCTCGCTGGGCTTTACAATGCTAACCAATGCTAACTATGCTTTATTATACTTTACTTGGGGAAGCTTTTATAAGGATGAGAAGGGGAGACAAAGCGTGGAGGAGTTGCAATTGCTTGTGAAAGACACAGTTCTGTAAAAGGGAGAAATGTCCACACCCTCCTTGTCCCCAGGGTTCACTCTTACTACCTGGCAAGTGTTATATGCATGTGGTACAGATTTCTCCCTGTCAATGAGATTAGACCACACACACCAGGGACTAACACAGGCGCTCCCACTCCTTATAGAGTTCTGATGTTAAGTGTATGAAATAATGACCGGGTTGGACAGGTCATCAGCATCGTGCTATGCTCAGCTCAATAGCAACAAGGAAATCGTTACACAGATTGTAAATGTGTCAGTCACACACATTCTTCCCATATCTAGGCTGTAGGGCTGGTGTGGTCTCATACATCACACAGTAAGCTATCCTGTCCAGGAGGATTGATACAGCTATAACTTTGTAATTGGAACAACATGGATGGAAAATAAATGTCTTGCCCTATATGCCCGGCTTCTGTAACACACACAGAGCCACAGAGCCTACTGTGGGAGTGCAGTGCACTGAAGAGCAATAGACAGCTACTGCATACCATCAATGTAGCAGTACATGAGACCACGACGACAGCAATACAGTCATAAAAGCGCTAAACCAGGAAATAGAAGGAATCAAGATTTTAAAAGGAAGCAAACATGTTTACCTATATTATATTTTAAAGGTTATAAAATCTATTTCATGAAGTCTATATAGCATTTGAATATCCTAATGTGAACCAAACTCTAAATATTCTCAGTACAACAGGTAGCTATGTTAATAAATGTAATACAATGGATTTTAAAATATGGTTAACACTGCTTTGAATTATTTGATACTTCTAATGTATGTATTCCCCCAAATTTTGAAGAAATATAGAAATAAAGGCTAATACTAGAAGGCGCTTTGTTGGCATAGGCTTCCGTACTCTGTGAAACTCCTGCAGTTTCACGAGGAACAGTCCCTGAGAACAGACCGAGCTGCAGATTTGCACAGTCGTGGTACTCACTGAAGAACGTCTCCCCCCAGAACAATCTGAATCAGTGCCGTCCTGCCAGCCCATGTCAAAGCAGGTAGACAGATAAGAAGAGTAAGGCGTGTAGGTAGCAGGTAGAGTGTTTTTCTCACCGGATGATGTCCTTGTGTCCGTTCCTGGAAGCGAGGTGCAGGGGAGTGTTGGAGCCAGAGTCCGAGCTGTCCTTACTCTCCCCCTCCAGCAGGGCCACACACATGTTACTGCTCAACAACAGCTGAGCCACCTGGGGAGGGGAGAGAAGGGGCTGTGAGAGCAGGGCACACTGAGGACCTAATCAACAATGCAGAGTCTATCAGCACAGAGTGAAACCATTTACCAGCTCTTTTAAAGGGACTGAGAGGAACTAATCAACAGTTTATCAACAAACAGCCATGACCAACAATGTTGCATCATCCTACAGAATGAAACAATTTTAGAAACTTCTAGTGTAGTAGACAAATAGTTCTTCAGAAACATGTTTGTGAAGGTCAGATTTTGATTTTTAATAAATCACATAAAATATGCAGTGCTTTCCTCCAAGGGAAACAGCACCTAACACCTGGTGGGCTGTTTCTTAGCTCAACACTGCTGATGAGATGAAAATCACATCTGGTGTTGCAGAGTGTGTTTGGCACATTTGAGGCCAATGATATGGTGGTGGACTGGAGCTCAGTCCTGGCTATCTGACAGAGCTGTGCTGGGAGATGGCTAATCCCCAGATTGGACACAGCTGCTGAGACGCACCCTGCCCTGGCTCCAGCCATCGCCAGCAGGGAGAGATTAGCTGGCATGAATGAGCTCATTCCTCCCGGCACCAATATCCCACCACGGCCCACACTGATAGCACCGCACTCCACAGAACTCCAGAGTGGAACTCATTGTTACAATAGCAGAATGCAGTCAGACCAAGTTTAGCTGGCATTAACCTGTCCCCCTGCAACACTACTTCCAATGGACATGAGAAATGACTTGTATAAGCTGTGCTAAATCAAAAAGAGGTCATACCATATTTTAAATGAGATTCCGTTATAACACCACCTTCACATTCAGGAAGATATTGCTTCTTAATTGATGTGCACAAATATAAACCAATGCTATTTCCCCATTATATTCCGCTACCCTAGCTGTCCACCATCTGTCAGTGGCGCAGGTCAAGGAAATGCACAAATAAACTGAAGTCTTCCTCACTTTACCACCAGCAAGAGACCCATGACTAGCTGCAGATTTGCACAGTCACATCAGTGAGAAAATATGCAAAACACTGCAGAAATTGTGAGTAGATATCTGTGGAGTGTTCTGCAGAGCATGTTTAGTATCTGCAATAATAAAAATTCAAATAAAGTAATCATAATCAAACAACGTATGAGTTAAGTACTTCTAATTTAACATATCAAGCATTTTTGGCAGTAAAATCTTTAGATACTTTCAAACAAAAAAATCACATCACATGGGACTGGGCTACATTTTCAAAGCCTCGACTCCAGTCTTTAATCAACTTACAGTTATTTTGGACCAATAGTAAAATGTGACTTGCCCTTAACAGATAATGAGATATTTGACTAACTAGTAACATCACAATCAGACAGCTAAAGACTGAAACCACAGAGTGTGTCAATATGGTATGGCCCCCACTGTATACCAATAATAAACATTACAAGCACTGTTCGATTGCATCCAATATAGAATGAGTGGGTGTCTACAACACTGGCTTCACGACAAACAGCATGAACAGCTACCTGATGGCAACATGCAGCTATACTAGGTCAGAGGGAATGGGGTTTTGTGTAGCAGTGCATATATAAAGTTTTCAGTTGTGTCTGTTATATGAGGTGCTGGAAGTGGAGCACTAGAGATACTTAACCAAGAGAAAATGCAACTGTTTCCAATTTAAAATGTGAGCGTCCTCTGTGGTACAGATTTTGGGGCCAATTCTTTTTTATCAATGTTTCAATTGGTAATTGTTGCTCCCTGCAGTTTGAAACACCAGGAAGCCACAGCTAATTCCTCTGTTTCGTTATGACACTGTATCACCCATTTTAAGATTTTCAAATGCAGCAAATTCAGCAGGTGGTTAAAAACGGCATCAATACAACAACTGACTCAGTCAAAAACATTTTAAATGATAAAAGTACACTGATAAAAGATATCTTACCTGAATCATTTTAAATAGAGTCACAACAAGATTTACTATTTTATGTTACTCAAACTAACAATCTCTATTGGTATGTGCTTTATGTCTTATTTAATTTATATTTGCTGTTGTTTCACACAGGCCCTCACTGTAAATCAGACTTCAAGTCTCGCTGAGTAATCACCCTGGTAAAAAGTAATTGAGCATGAAACTCTCAGATAAATCAGTACAGATGTGTGCTATTTTAACACATAAACAACCAGCAACATGCTCCCCCTGCTATGCAAATAATCACATTACTGCACTTCCCTGTGTGTTTATGTTTGGATAATAGATTCTTCATTTAAACACATTCCAGATGGATACACAGTCATTGTCCCTGGTTTTCATTAGTTTGAATTCTTTAAATCTGTGCAGCGTTCAGATTGAGAGATGTATGTATCGTCCTTCCAGGAAACCCTTTTGCGTTCACTGTGGACTGATTGAACTGCTACTTCTTCCAACAACTTAAAACGCAACAAATATTTACATCTTTTTTTCAGAGAAAGCTGTACATTTATTAAAAAGTTTGGCAGCTGTTTGTCAAATTCTTTACAAAGAACGGAAGAGAAAAAAGACCACCATTTAATCAGATCAAATCATCAAATATTGAGAAACTAGTGCAGGCACATTCATAGGGTCCTCATAAACGCATTTGTATAAAATAGAGAGTTTAGCAGACTAGCAAAATTAAATCCGAATAACCTACAGAAGGACAAGGGTGTGTAAAAGTATGGTCGAGTACAAAAGTATGGTCGAGATTAGTGCCAAATAAAGAACATAAGAACATTTACCATCTAAGCTCACCCGGCTCCTAGTAGCTGATCGATCTTAGAACTTTGTCAAGTCGGGTCTTAAAGGATCCAAGTGATTCTGCTTCAACAACATGACAAGGTAGCCCATTCCATACCTTCACCACTCTCTGTGTGAAAAAGTGTCTCCTTCCCTCTGTCCTGTAACTCCATTTAATTTCCAGCTGTGTCCTCTGGTCCTGATTTTTGTACTGTGCTTAATGTATTGGTTTGGGGTAACTATGTCAACTCCTTTTAAGATTTTCAAGACTTCAACCATGTCTCCCCTAATTCTATGCTGTTGTAGGCTAAATATAAGTAAAACAGAAATATCTGAGTAACTAGTAACAGGAAGTTGGATATCTTGTTTACCATGAAGACACTGACAGACACATGGACACGATCAGTGAATGAGGGCCCTAAAAATGGGCCTTTCACCTCTGGAGCCACGGTTTTGTATCAGGTTGCTCAGGTTACGTGTGAAATAGGTTTGGTCATCTCAGCTTGTGTTAATACTTGATGGATGACCTTGCAGGCTGATGCCACTAGGTGGAAATGAAGAGCAGCAACTCAGTGTCCAAGGAATCAGCCAACTGTGCAAAGCAAGGCTGGACACCAAATATAGTACAGTATTCGAATCAGTGGCAGTAAAATGGAAGGAATTTGCCTGCAGTAAAGATTGTGGCTTAGCAAACACAGTCATGTGCTAATGTCTGCACAGTGCACATGTCCTATTTTTAATAATCTTTGTACATGGTCACAATTGTTTGATCCTGCTCACCACTGCCCATTTGTATTGAAAACATTGACTGCATTGATATCAAACAGGGGCTTCGTTAGCCAAGTGGAGTACTACAGGTTTTAAAATAAAAAACGAATTTTTGCTATAACATGTGTTTCTTTCAAAACCAGACATGGAACAGCACAAAGGGTAAGATTTAAGGATTTATTTTGTTAGCTGTAAACACTTTAATAGCCTTCATTTGTTTTCCAATGCTGCCCTGTCACCAGCTAAGTGTCTAAACAGGCACAAACCAGACTAGCCTGAAGAAATGTGCCCACAGGCAGCACTGCACCACAGCACTGTGAAAATATTCAATCTTCAGGCTGTGATTCAGCACAACCTTGTGTCACTCGGAGAAGACTGTGAGGCTGAATCCCAATGACTGTATAACCCTGAGCCAAGGGGCATCCAACTGTTACAGGCTTCCAGGACAAACAGCTACAGTACATTGAAGACATTGTCCTTCAAAGTTATTCTGACCTCTGTACTTTACATGAGTTTTACATCACATTTCATTTGTGAGGAGTTTGTTCCATTACAGTTTTGTCTCGTATGCAAATTTCCCAAGCGGCAAAGAGGCAGTAACCATGGCACACTGTCCGGTATCCTTCCAGAATAATTGCAATACCTTGCAGTGTTGCTGCTGTCACGTCGGATCAGGGCCAGTGCTGGCTCAACACCCTATTGACTGTGTTCATGTTTTTAACCATCAAAATATGATTAAAGGTATATGTTGTACTTTCAATTCATAGCATTTGCCATACAATGCACTCCATTAAACCCAGTGCAAAAAACACTTCAGTGGACAACAAATTGTTTTAAAAATGCCCCCAGCAGTGTATTTTTTGGTGGGCCCTTCTTTTGACCTTTACCACTAATGTATTATTTTTCTTAAACAAGCCCAACACAACAGACTATGTTGCTGTTGCCTCCCAGCAGCCTCTGCTTTGGGCAGGATTGCCTGGCAGACTACGTGACCAAAAGCACAGGAAAAGAAAAAAAAGGAAGAACTGTGTGAGGCAAATTTGCATAATGCAAATACTACAGGTTGAAAATGTGTATTGCTTCAAGAAGATGGATTGAGGTCCAGTTACACGCTTCGGGTATTGACAGAACCCATACACAGACGCTTCTCGTCCAATAACTTTATTCTATGCTGCTTTACTGGTAATATATAAGTAACAAAAGCCAGCTAGTCAATTAAAATATACCTTTACTAAGTCCATTGGCACTTTCTTTAAAAAGAGATAGTGTCTCAGGTAGTGGTTGTAATGGTTGAAAAATAGCAGGCAGAGGCAAAAGTAGGCAAGTTAAGCACTCTTCTGTGTGTTTATTTACAAATTCAGCACTGTTTCTTTAAATATTTTACAACTATATACAGGACAGCCCAGGCAGCGCAATTACATAAAAAATTGTTAGAATTGTTAACATCTACAGCTGTAGATGCTGTCGCACAGCAACACTGGACTGGCATGTAATAGTCTCTGGATGGTTTGGAGGTAGCTACCTGTTTTCAGTCTGGGGAAATATAAAGGATAATTGTAGACCTTCCTTTTTGTTTGGCTGCTGTGCTGTGTGCTGTGCTGTGCTGTGCTGTGTGCGGTGCTGTGCTGCACTGAGCTTCTTGCCCAGGGTTCCCCCTCACAAGTGGGGAGACTACTCCTTTTATACACCTGTGGCCGGGTTTAACTGATTGTTAATGAATCAGTTAAGTCCCAGACATAGTGTGTTTGGCAGGGATAGCATTAACCCTATACCTGCCAAACTGGAAGAACAACAAATAATAATAAATTATATGCAGGGGCTTGCGCTCTATCACAGGGACCAATTGTGCTGTGGCTGTTTTCAATTGACTTAACAGGGAACTCCTTATGGTGCCTCAGGTATTATTATTTCAAGCCAGTGACCTTAACCGCACTGATATTCATGTCATGAATGGGGCTTGTTTGTTATGTTGAGACATACAGCAAACAAAATGGGAGCTCTGATTGGCTGAAAGCTGCTCACCAGTCTATACAGCCTTGGTTACCATGCTGTGAATTTCAAAACCATAGTGAGCAGCTTACAGAGTTGGGCTTTTGAATAAAGAAAAACTCAACAGGCAAACCTCTTCTTATTTTATAAACAATACCTGAAAAACACAGGATTTGTTTAACTAGCTGGGGTGAACAGATGGGACAAACACAGAGATTTGAGAACACAGTCTTTAGCCTACAGCATTGACTTTGCACCACGTACATTAACCTCACAGTGCACAGAGTGAAGTCTCTTACAAAGCAAAAAGTGCAGTAGTCATAAAGCGTGCACGCATGTTGGATGTCAATCCTCTGTTACACACATCCTCATGGCACAATTCTCCATTCATGACCTACAGTAGGGGGCTAACTTGATGAAAGCGAATCAGAAAGACTTGGCGTGATCTAGCCCTTCAGATCCCTTATTGATATCCAACATTCCTACACTCAGCACTGCTCATCTCCTCCCGTCAGGCACAGATTAATGAAGCTCATCAAGCAGGTTGCACTGACAATCACCACGTAATGACAAAGCAGCTGAAGCTTGATGCACAATTAAAAGGTTTAATGATATATCATTGAGGACCCTCGGCTCCTTGTCAAAAAACGAAATCCCTAGATACATGAAAACTTGTCGTACGTGCATCCATGCAGCCCATATACACATCTCCAGATGGGTTACCATTATTACCAATAGTGAAGAGGTACAATATCTGTTCCTCATTCCCTCATTAAAAAGGCCTGTGTGTCTGGAGGAGTGAAGAGGCTTGACAGCATGGCAGTTCTACTCACCTTCAGCCTCCCAAACTCGCATGCCAGGTCGAGCGGCGTCTTCCGCGCCTTATTTATGATGCAGGGGTTAGACTGGTGCTGCAGCAGCATCTCCGACTGAAAAACAGAAGGAACAAGGTAACGACTGAATGTAAAATAGAAGGACCGAGGTTACGACTACAGCAAAAACCTGGTTGTAAAGTCCAGTTAAAAAGATACAATTTTTACATTCACGGTTTGCTTTGTAAGCTCATCTTTAATGAGTTTAAACTAACACCTGATTATTTTTTTCTCTATGAAGACTGATCCAGAGTAAAGTGCCAACCGGAATTAAAAAACAGTCTTTTAAAAAAATGTACTAAAATGTGCCTATGATTGAAATCAGATGAACATTTTGATAACTTGCACCAATGCGAACGCACCATATTTTGACACTTCTAAGAATCTATATCTGTATCTATACCTCGCTACATCCTACACATGGCCCATAGTGGCCCTACCCGAATATAGGTTAATTCCAAGCATATCTTCTGTCTGCTTGTTAAGTAACTTTTCAAATGCACGGCATGTGCTGAAGGATTCCACAACTAATTTGTCTGGACAGATGCAATGTGAGAACGGGGCTCTGGGATTAGGCTTGAGAGGGGCAGAGAGTGAGAGAGAGGGGCAAAGAGAGGGGAAGTGAGAGAGAGAGAGTCAGAGAGCAGTTAGCATGCAGACATTCTCCTAGTTAGCTCAATGGAGTCTTCAGTAACACTAGAGATTGAATTATTCTATCACCGTTTGTAATTTTGCTAGCTGCCATCCAGCATGACAGCCTTGAAAACAAGATTGTTTCTTATCCTGATTAAATGTAATGTAATTGAATTGAACTGAAAAAAAAAAAACATTGCCTCTGCACTGAGTCCACCCACATCTAACCTCAAGAATATATTAGGATTACTGCAGTATTTTAACAGGGTTGAAAGACTATTTAACCAAAAATATGGAACAATTCTCTGAGTACTCTCTTTAAGCACACTGACCAGATTTTAGGATTCTGTTTAATGTTCTAATGTTCTAGATGGGTCACCCTCAACCCCACATGGGGGCCCCCTTCACTGTGAGAGCCAAATATGCAAACGTGTGTGCAATCTACCAAACCGGCAAACACATAAACAATCCCTATTCGAGTGACTCCCAGTCTGATATTTGCAGTTGATAATGTTTTGTTTGCCTGAGCCCACAGCCTGCACTGTTGGATCTCATCTCTGTGTACACATTAGGAGACTTGTCTCACCTCCCAGTGTGTGAAGAATGGCTTCTGTTAGAGACGCTTCTATCTTGCCCACATTCTTGTTTTCCTAATTTTAATTTCTTTTAAAATGTGTGAATTCAATTACACTGCTGACATGTGCGATGAGTGGTGATAGAAGTACACCATAATCTAACATTCAGTCCTGGTCTTATGCAAGCACATCTTAATCTAACCTCAACACCCCAGCCATTCACTCCTGGGCCTCCCTCACTGAACCTGGATTGCTCCGCCCCCTTTGCAGCAGCCTCGTTCGGTCTCAGGGACAGATTCAGATACGCTGTGAGGTTAAAGATTTACAGCCTGGTGCCAGTACGGCCTGTCAAAAAGGCCTGTGAAAATGCACCACGTCTTTCTTTCCAATAAGGTCCTCTCATGTTCCAGCAAAATCTCCCAAACTTTTATGTTTTAGCCATTACATTTCATTTTGAGCTAATATTTACGCCTTCTTTCTCTTGTTGAGGCATAACCTTCCCCTTGAGCTGTATTTAAAGAAACAAGTTGTCTCAGAACCTCTTCACAAGTATTAAAATATTACAATCACACAATGTAAAATTCAGGGGGCTTAAAAAATTGACTTAGACTGAAAACACAAAAAGAGGGAAGGAGGAATGTAAAAACTCAATCACATCATATGCCATATAGTAGTAAAATATAAAGTGATAGTATTTTAGTGTGGCCCCTGATAATGACACAGAAAACAAGTCAATTCATTTTTGCATCAAAAACTAAAAGGCCGTTGAATATAATAGAAAACACAAAGTCAAAACATTTGTTTAACAGTATTACTATACATTTCATATCAGTTAACGCCGATATGATATGGAATCACCTATTTCGAGACATCTCAAAGCACAAATTGTACTACAGCTGAATTCTAGGTCAGGCGAAAGCTTGGGAGCTGAAATCAGCTAAAAAGCAGAAAACATTTATCAATGATTTAATATTCATGGCTGGTACCACAGACCTCAAATAGCATGAACCTTGGCCTACTTACTGTCCTGTACATTATAGCTCAGTTGAACTCGGGGTCTGTGAAGCCAGCTCCTAAAACCTGAGTGAAAGAGGCATACCACTATGTTGTATACCTACCACTTCGTAGTGTCCATACTGAGCTGCGAGGTGCAGTGGGATCTGCCCGTCCTGGGAGGCCAGGTTGACAGAAGCGCCAGCGCGGAGTAGCTGGTGAACGGAGTTAGCTTTGCCCTGCCAGGCAGCGTAGTGCAGAGGCCTCATTCCTGAGGGGCACCAGAAACAACAAGCAGGGTGAGTCACACCGCAGAGCACTCAGACTCAACCGTCTGATCACTTCTCATCCTGTATCCTCATATCCTGTACTATTTATCAATAAAAAGCCTCCCTTAGCGTGACCCCCCAAACTATCCAAATCAATGAGACTATGTTTGGGTAACTTCTCACACTGATGAGGCCATTCCCAAAAACATGTGTTCACATACCAAAAAAAACTATACCAGTTCACCAATCACCATCACAGCTCATTGCAGCACATCTCATTATCTCCTCTGCCTGTGAATTTAGGGCTCATGAACAGTGGTACTGGCTAGTCAGCCACCATGAGTGCTTCCCCTCACAAGCCTCACCCCTAACCTGATGCCCCGATCACTTGGTCCTTTCTCAAGCAGAGACAGTTATGCAGAACTGTGCCTAACTGTGTGCTGATTTTGTTCTCTGGTCTACACTAGTGTCCTCTGAAGTTTCAGTTAATTCCGTAACCCAGATGTTCACAGGATACAGGGCCTTTCCTGATAACGTGGCCGGTTTGGCTTCTCACCATTGCTGTCTTTGATGTCGACAGTGGCCTGGGCCTCCAGCAGCAGGGCGATGAGGTCAGTGGTGCCTGTGAGGGCGGCGTGGTGCAGGGCTGAGAACCTGCAGGGAACCCGGGGAGGGAGAGAGAGAGAGAGAGAGAGAGAGAGAGAGAGAGTGGCATTAGGGATGGGAGACAGCACCAAGCACTGGCTAACAATAACTTACCTTATTACTAATAAAACAGTTATTATTATTATTATTATTATTATTATTATTAGGTTTTGTATACAGTAATCTAGCCCCTTTATTTACCTGATGGAATTTCACGGAAAAAAGTTCTAACAAATTTCCCACAATAATAGTTATCAGACACAGAGGCGTTTCATATACTTTTTTGTATTTTATTGAGAAATTCAGTAAAAATATAAAATGGCCAAAGGAGGAATCTTGAAGTAACAGGGACATCTTTACTGTAGGTGGCTTCCTGCCACACAACCTCCCAGAGCCAGCCATCAGCTCCCATGTGCTGGGCCTGTTTTTATTTTTTATTTTAGAAATTGCCTTTTTTTTAAAAAAGAGTGAATAATTGATAAGTAGGTAGGAAAGAAAAAGACATGTGGAAAGCAGGGTTAAGCCCTTTTACAATGAACTGGCAGTTCTGTCTGGTTTGCATTATTAACTCGTTGTATCAAAAGTATACAAGATGTAAAAAGATGAACATGAATCCAACTATAGTACATCAGGGACGGCATAATGATTTTTTTGTAACCTTATCCTAGTCTTTGCTGAATATTTTTTTGTAGTTTTGTAGAGGCACAACTTTGTAAGCATTGTCCTACTATTTGCAGACTGAGGTTTTGTTCATTTGTTCATGATAGAATGCCTACAGAATCGGACGCAGTTACCACAATACACACCCCAGGTGCAAAAAACATTAGCTACTGCGCCGATGTTTAACATGCAGGAGACCTGAAAATGACCGCACTTGGTGAAGGAGCCAGCTGGAGTGTGTATACAGGCTCAGGAGTGCCAAGTCACAATGGAAAGCACTTCTCACCAGACTGCATCAGTTACATCAAATATGTAGGGTGACAATGTCCTCCAGCAAGCACAGGGCAGGGCAGCTGTACTTCTTATTAACACACAGAATTGTCACTTCTAACACTGGTAGCAATTTCAGTGTGGGCCAGGACAGCCACCATGTTTCACACTAGGTTGAAGGCCAACTCGGATGCCAACATTCCATTCCGATCAGTATTAGGTCCTCTGCTATTCCTAATCTACATTAATGACTTAGATTCTGGTATAGTAAACAAACTTGTTAAATTTGCAGATGACACAAAAATAGGAGTGGCAAACACTGTTGCAGCAGCAAAGGTCATTCAAAATTATCTAGACAAGATTCAGAACTGGGCAGATACATGGCAAATTACATTTAATAGAGAAAAGTGTAAGGTACTGCACGCAGGCAATACAAATGTGCATTATAAATACCATATGAGAGATACTGAAATTGAAGAAGGAATCTATGAAAAAGACTAGTTTTTGTTGACATAGAAATGTCTTCATCTGTCGGGAAGCTATAAAAAAAAAGGCCAACAACATGCTCGGATATATTGTGAAAAGCGTTGAATTTAAATCAAGGGAAGTAATGTTAAAACTGTGCTATGCATTAGTAAGACCTCATCTTGAATACTGTGTTCCGTTCTGGTCACCTCGCTACAAAATGGATATTGCTGCTCTAGGAAGCGTGCAAAGAAGAGTGACCAGAATTATTAAAAACACATGTCATATGCAGACAGGATAAAATAATTGAATCTATTCAGTCTTGAACAAAGAAGACTACACGCGATCTGATTCAAGCATTCAAAATTCTACAAGGTATTGACAGTGTCGACCCAAGGGACTTTTTCAACCTGAAAAAATAAATAAGGACCAGGGGTCACAAATGGAGATTAGACAAAGGGGCATTCAGAACAGAAAATAGGAGGCACTTTTTTAGAGAATTGTGAGGGTCTGGAACCAACTCCCCAGTAATGTTGTTGAAGCTGACACCCTGAGATCCTTCAAGAAGCTGCTTGATGAGATTCTGGTATCAATAAGCTACTAACAACCAAACGAGCAAGATGAGCCGAATGGCCTCCTCTCGTTTGTAAATGTTCTTATGCTCTTATTTCTATAAAGTGAAGCGCGTTAGTGGTAAAGTGAGCAGGCAGGAATCAGACGACAACAAAGACTGCACTTAAGGGCTTATCCACACATTTTTATTATTTTAACAACATATTAAAACTCAAAACAAACAAACAGAACTCATTGTTGTTTCATCTCCTGGCACAGTGCCCCAAAGATCAAAACCTGCAGCATCTCACTGTTCAGTGGCTAAGGGGATCAGTGTTCCTGCAGTGCCTCGTTGTTCAGTGACTAAGGAGATCACTGTTACTGCAGCATCTCGTTGTTCAATGGCTGAGGAGATCAATGTTCCTGCAGAGTCTCATTGTTCAGTGGCTAAGGGGATCAGTGTTCCTGCAGAGACTTATTGTTCAGTGGCTAAGGAGATCAGTGTTCCTGCAGTGCCTCGTTGCTCAGTGGCTAAGGAGATCAGTGTTCCTGCAGCATCTCATTGTTCAGTGGCTAAGGGGATCAGTGTTCCTGCAGCATCTCGTTGTTCAATGGCTAAGGGGATCAGTGTTCCTGCAGTGTCTCATTGTTCAATGGCTAAGGGGAACACTGTTGCTGCAGCACCTCATTGTTCAGTGGCTAAGGGGATCAGTATTCCTGCAGTGTCTTGTTGTTCAGTGACTAAGGAGATCAGTTTTCCTCCATTTTTTAGCTGATTACATTACACTTGGATTGGGTCCAAGCTAGGTCGCTCTCAATCAAGCTATTGAAATATTGCCTGCCGCTTGTCAGATGTCAAACGAATGTCACTGGAGACACTTCCTTTTCAAGAGTCATGCAGGTCAGGACAGATACTTGGAATTTAAAAGCAACAAGCCCTTTTTATTAACATGAATTACTCTTCATCCAGCTCTTGTACTTACTGTGTGTAATTACTCTGCTGCAGGCTAGCCTTGGTAAACATCATCCGGTTTCCATGTCAATGCAGGTTACCATTTCAAACTCGGCAAGATCAGTGGTCTATAAACAAGTTCTAAGCAGAACACAGCAAGCCCTTTCTCTTCTAACTCTGAGGTCAATCATGAATGAGATACTGCCCTGTTAAAACCTAGGTCATGTTGGGGTTCCAGAGTTGCTCGCCAGTAAAGGCACCACCTTGTGGTGTGCAGAGTAAGTCATACAGTCAGGGGAGAGAAGGCTCGTGTCCTGGCAGTGCTAAGATACCAATGTTCACTGGGAATTCCACCGGAAACACTGCATTGGCACATGTGCTCCTGTGGGTTAGGAAGGACAAATCTGCACTGTGACCCAGCTGTCACCTTTCCAGAAGCATGTGTACCAATTTCAAAACAATGTAAATGCCATCATTGGCATTCTTCCCCCAGTATAACAAGATGTACTGATGCAATACGCCCTGACAGAGTGCCTTGAATCACCTCAGTGAGTTGTGAAAAGTGAGTCAATTCACAACAATACACACCCTGGAAAGTCTTATTGGGATTGTAAAGGGCCCACTCCAAGGCAGTGTAATGTAAGAAAACAAAAGCTCTTTGAGCATAATTTGTTTTATTACATTTATAACTAGGCCACACAAAAGTAGTTCTTGCAATAGAACAGCAAATGGAAATTAGATAAAGGGGCATTCAGAACAGAAAATAGGTGGCAGTTTTTTACAGAAAGAAATGTGGGAGTCTGGAACCAATTCCCCAATAATGTTGTTGAAGCCAACAACCTGGGATCCTTCAAGAAGATGCTGGATGAGATTCTGGGATCAATAAGCTACTAACAACCAAATGAGCAAGATGGGCTAAATGGCCTCCTCTCGTTTGTAACCTTTCTTATGTTCTTATGTTCTAACAGAGAAGGCTAAAAGCGAAATGCATTTATAAGACAACTGCTTATTTACATATTATGAAAACATGTCAGAAGTTATTCTAATATCCTCAATTATCCTACAGCATGTCCTTACTGATTTGCATTACAATTGGATAAACAGTACTCTAAACATACATGACATTCACTCCTGGGCCTCTATCTAGCAGATACTGTGCTGAAATGTGTGATGTTTGTCATGTGATGTCTGGAGGGGGTCAGTCGAGAGCACCAAGCTCGTTTTACTTGTGCCCTGAGAAGATGGATTTGAACCCAGGTCTCCAGAAGTGAGAGGCATGAGAGGCCAGTGAATTAACCTGCTGGCTTCTCCCAGTCCTCTCGATGTTTTGGCTTCAACAATCTTCTTTCCTACTGTACAGATAAGGCCAAAGGTTTTGCATCACCCTATAGGAAATGAATTTTGCTTCATAACGTCGAATGAAACCTACTGGATAATGTTATGTTAACATATTGAATTACATATCGCTTATAGTTTTTCCATATACTTTTGAAAAACTGACAAAATGCAAAAATGTGACATATCGAAATCTTACATTAAACATTAAATACTGTACTATTATTATGGCTTCCGGTAGACTTTTCCGATATGATTTTTTAGTTTCTTTGATTACATGATGTTAAATAAAATATCTAAATTATGTTCACACACACACACATATACAGTGCCTTGCAAAAGTATTCAGACCCTTGACCAATTCTCTCATATTACTGAATTACAAATGATACATTGAAATTTCGTTCTGTTTGATATTTTATTTTTAAACACTGAAACTCAGAATCAATTACTGTAAGGTGACATTGGTTTTATGTTGGGAAATATTTTTAAGAAAAATAAAAAACTGAAATATCTTGCTTGCATAAGTATTCAACCCCTGTGCTGTGGAAGCTCCCAGTTTGCACCGATGAAAGAAATTGCCCTAACGAGGGCACAATTACCTTACCATTAGCCTCCACCTGTGAACCATTAAAGTTGCTGTCATATTTTCTGGATGAAAACCTCACTGTTGAAAAATCATTGATAATGCTGTGAATCTGAAGGAAAATGAAGACCAAACAGCATTTTACAGAAGTTAGAGATAAAGTAATACAAATGCATAGATTAGGGAAAGGGTACAAAATTATTTCCAAGTGTTTGGACATCCCAGTGAGCACAGTTGGATCAATAATCTGGACGTGGAAGCTGCATCACACCACCCTCAAACCTCAGCACTCAAACAAGAAGACTTGTAAGAGAAGCCACAGAGAGGCCAACAATCACTTTGAAGGAGCTACAGAGTTCAGTGGCTGGGAGTGGAGTAATGGTGCACCAGTCAACCATATCAAGAGCTCTGCATAACACTGGCCTGTATGGGAGGGTGGCAAGAAAGAAGCCGTTACTCAAAAAGTACCATCTGAAAGCACGTCTGGAGTTTGCCAGAAAGCATGAGAGTGACCCAGCTGCGATGTGGGAAAAGGTTTTGTGGTCAGATGAGACCAAGATAGAGCTTTTTGGCCAAAACTCAAAGCGCTATGTGTGGTGCAAACCTGGGCATCTTGTTACAACTGAAGGAAGAATGGATGGAGCAAAATATAGGAAAATACTGCAAGAGAACCTGCTTCAGTCCACTAAAAAATTGAAGCTTGAGAGGAAATTCACCTTTCAGCAGGACAATGATCCCCAGCACAAGGCCAAAGCAACATTGGAGTGGCTCAAGAACAAAAAGGTGATTGTCCTACAGTGGCCCAGTCAAAGTCCTGATCTCAATCCCACTGAGAATCTGTGGCACTATTTGAAAATTGCAGTCCACAAGTGTCGTCCAACCAACCTGAACAACCTGGAGCAAATCTGCCAAGAAGAATAGGCCAAAATCACTCCGACACTGTGTGCAAAGCTGGTACATACTTACCCCAAAAGACTTAAAGCTGTTATTGCAGCGAAAGGTGGCTCTACCAAATATTAATATGTGGGCGTTGAATACTTATGCAAGCAAGATATTTCAGTTTTTTATTTTTCATAAAAATATTTCCCAACATAAAACCAATGTCACCTTACAATAATTGATTTTGAGTTTAAGTGTTTTAAAATAAAATATTGAACAGAACGAAATTTCAATGTACCATTTGTAATTCAATAATATGAGAGAATTGGTCAGGGATCTGAATACTTTTGCAAGGCAATGTATATATATATCTATATCTATATCTATCTATATCTATCTATCTATCTATCTATCTATCTATCTATCTATCTATCTATCTATCTATCTATCTATCTATCTATCTATATATATATATATATATATATATATATATATATATATATATATATATATATATATAAACTAAGTCTTAATCTTAAAACTCTAGGTGTTGCAAAACTTTTGGCCATAGCTGTGCTCTCCCAGGAAGCAGTAGCTGTGTACCGACTCATGGAGTTTGGATACAGCCTGTACAAGCCCCTTCTGTCTGCTCCCCTTTCACTCAGCAGCTTGCTCTTGGCAGGTCTCAGGCTGCCGTATTGAGAGAGGGTCCTCTCTGCTTGATGAAAGAGCTCACTGTTTGCAGAACAGAGGTTTTTATAGACCTCTCTTTCGGTGGTCAGGACTGCAGGCTGTGAAAGGAGTCTGTGAATAGGAGCGCTCTGTAACTCACACACTGGCACAGGGTTCAATGGAAGTGCACAGAGGCTGAGCAGCACCCTGGCATCATTGTAAGTGTCCTATATTCCACTGCTTTTCTGTGAAAGAGGTCTGGGTCCAGCATAGTCTATGTGTAGGACAGGGAATTGATTTACTTTCCACCGATAGGAATACATATTCCCAGCAACAGGGATTTAGTGGAGCAGGGGGCCACACATTTGTCCATATGTCACAGTTACATTTTTACTGTATTTAGAGAACCACTTATCCAATTGTCATAAAACTTGCTAAGGGGATTCTTTAGCACCAGTTGTTGATAGTATCATAATCTAGGATGTATGGAGGCTGGCTGTCTGTTGCTAGTATATTTCTACATGATCTGCTTTTTCTTGTTACTGAAAGCTTTGTAATAACAATAAAGGGGGTGTATGTCACTGTAGCAGGGAGAGATCTGTGCTGACTCTGCTGGCGCGTTCACAGGGCTGCAGGAAGAGGGAGGCAGTCATCCAACAACAGCCTGTGAGTCATGGCAGTGACACGGGGAGGTGGGAAAGCGGGTGTGTGGACTTTCCCCCTCTCTGAATGGCTGAGAGGTGAGTCTTGGGAGATTGTTGGTCCTACAAAGTAATGCTCTGCTGTTTCCTCAGGTCTGCCCTTATAGATGTGCTGAGAGTGCGGAAACGCTGGTTGCGGACCGAGAACCAGCCGGGAGAGAAAAAGACAAGAAAATGTCACAGCGAGACAGTGAGGGCGGGGAATCCTTGGGCAGACCCCTTAAAAGTATAACAGAGCAGGCTAAGTAGCCGACAGCGTAGGACGGAGATCCGGGTCGCACGGGCAGCGGAGACCGGGATATTGCTGCAGAATGCAGCACCTTTTGTTTGTAGTTTTATTATTGTGTTATTTTTTCCCTTGTTATTTTTGCCTTCTGTTTTCATTATTATTTCTTTGAGCACCTGCAAGAGCGCTGGTATTGTGTACCATCTCTTGGTATGCCCGTGGTTCTGTTTACCATTGTTGGTAAATCAGACCACGGACCCACAGCGCCATCTGCAGGATAAACATAAAAACAGCACCCCGAAAATAAAACTGGGCAACTGTTCGGTGTTGCCAAATCCACCTGTCTGTCTCCTGTGTCAGTGAATTACCCACCACCCTTCCACACGTGGTGTTAGCAGTGGGATTCACTGGCACTGCCCCAAGCAGTGCAGCTACAGAAGGAGCAGACTAGCGATGGATGCCACCCAGTTACCGCAATGATGGACCTCCTGCGACAGACGCTCACCGCGGCAATGCAGGGGGCGGCTAGACCCGCAGCTCCAGACCACTCCCTACAGAGACCCACCAAAATGACGGCCGAGGATCGACCTGACGCCTACTTGGAGGTGTTCGAGGCCATGGCAATCTCGGCCGGGTGGCCCCAAGTCCAGTGGGCTAGCTGTTTGTTGCCCCAACTCATCGGGGAGGCTCAAGCAGCTGCGAGGATGCTGTCCCCGGAGCACATGCTGGATTACCCTCTGCTGAAGGCAGCCATCCTGAATCGAGTGGGGGCCACAATGGAGGGCTACAGTAAGAAATTCCAGGAGGAGCAGTTTGCGGCGGGGGCTCCCGGCCTGGGGACTGGGGCAGGGTGGGGATACCCACAGGCTGCTGCAGTGTCGGACCGGGGTCTCGCGCGGACACCTTATCGACGAGCCCCAGTGTTTCCCCCTTTTGCCAAAACTTTGTGGAAAGAAACTAGCCCACCGAGGTGTTGGACGTGCAGGGAGGTGGGCCACCTCGCCAGGGACTGCCCCATGATGGAGTGTGACCTCAGCCGACCAGGTAGGCGCGTTCAATTACCTCAGTCACTTCAGCACACGGGTTGTTATTCCTGTGACAGTGGATGGTACAAAAACCCAGGCTCTCCTGGATTCAGAGTGTGGTCAGTCTCTAGTACAGGAGAGCCTAATCTCACCGGGGCATAAACGTGTATTGGAACGGGTGCATATTAAACGTATTCATGGCGAGGTCCGCTCCTATCCCAAGATCAATGTGTGTATGACTATTGGCCAGCAGGTGACGCAGGTGCAGGTAGGATTATGTCCTCGATTGCCGGTACCAGTAGTTCTGGGACGGGACTGTGAGCAGTTTAAAGATTGGTTGGCTGCCCTGACAGCCCCGTCCTCTTTATTGGCTAAGAAAGAGGAAGTAATTATAGAGATTTTTCCCTTTCGCGATCCAGAATGGTTTTGCCATAAATTTAAACCCCGTAAAACTAAACGGGAGCGTCGGATCGCTAAGAATGAGGGCTGGCAATGGAGGGAGTCGGAGAAGTTTCAGGTGGGTGCGGTTGGTGAATAGTCCGGGGGGGAGGTCGCGGAGCCAGTGCAGGGGTCTGGCTCGGCTGCCTCTGCTCGGGATCGACCTGACCCCCGAGTTGGAAGCCATGGGAGCTGATTTCTTAGCTCGCTCCAGTGACTTCCGACTCGAGCAAGGGCGTGACGACGTGCTGGGCAGGCTCTTTGACCAAGCAGCAATAGTTAATGGTCGGGTGGTCGAGCCCAGACGTGCCACCACGTACCCCCACTTTGAAATTGATCGAGACCTGCTGTACCGTGTTGATAAATTACCCCAGACCGGTGAAGTGCGTCATCAGTTGCTCATTCCTCAGCCCTTTAAGGAGGATTTGTTGCAGCTGGCTCACGCTATTCCCCTGTCTGGTCATTTGGGAAGGGACAAAACTAAAGCAAGGCTTGTGTCACGGTTCTTCTGGCTGGGGCTGGATGGCGATGTCAAGCGGTTTTGTGAGCGTTGTGGGGAATGTCAAAAGGCCAGCCCTAGAGCCGTTCCACGAGCCCCACTGGTGCCTCTGCCCCTAGTGGAAGCTCCTTTTGTGTGTATTGGGATGGACAAAGTTGAGCCATTAGAGAGAAGCGCGGCAGGATACATCCACCTACTTGTCATTCTGGATTACGCTACGCGTTATCCAGAGGCTATTACCCTCCGATCTGTGTCCGCTAAGTCTGTTGCCAACGAGCTTGTTAAGGTTTTCTCCGGGTGGGGATTCCCAAGGAGATACTAACTGATCAAGGCACCAATTTTATGTCCCGGCTAATCCGCGGAACATGTAAGCTTTTGGGAATTAAGACCATTAGGACCTCGGTGTTTCATCCTCAGACCGACGGTTTGGTGGAACGCGTTAATAAGACCATTAAGAACATGTAGTGCAGGTTTATTCGTAGTGATGTGCGTTACTGGGACCAGCTGATTCCTCCCCTTCTCTTTGCGATCAGAGAGGTTCCCCAGGCTTCCACGGGGTTTTCACCATTCGAGCTGTTGTATGGGCGGAGACCCCGGGGCGTGCTCGATCTGGTCAGAGAGATGTGGGAGGAGCAGCAGGACAATTCGACCAATACCGTCCGGTATGTGTTGGACCTGCGCAAGCGTCTTGAGTCTGTTGGGAAATGGGCGCTTGACAATTTGCAGCAGGCACAGCACAGACAGGAGACACAATATAACCGAGGAGCCCGGTTGCGCACATTTCAGCCGGGGGATAAGGTACTTCTGTTATTACCCAGTTCTGAGTCGAAACTCTTGGCTAAGTGGCAAGGACCCTTTGAGGTTACACGCCAGGTTGGGAAGGTGGACTAGCTGAGCGATGGACAGAGAAACATATTTATCATATCAATCTCAGTGTGGCGGAGTGTCCAGCCTCTTTGTATTGATTTGTTTATTATTATTGTATTATGATTTATGTAAATATGACCAGCAATGTGCATTGTTATTATTTGCGGCGCAGATGAAACGTCGTCGTCAATATTTGTTATTGTTTTGTATTTTAATTACCTTGCGACAATGTGTGACTGTCAGCTGCTGACTACTTAACTGGATGACAGTTACGCAGACTTAATAAATCCGTGCAGAATGTAACTGAGGGATAATATAATAATTGATAGCTAGTTAGTCCCTCGGTCACAAATATAAATTATCTGCACTTTGGCTGCATGGAGGAGAGTGTTTAGAGTGGAGAACAGAGGGGGGGAGAGAGAGAGAGAGAGAGAGAGAGAGAGAGAGAGAGAGAGAGAGAGAGAGAGAGAGAGAGAGAGAGAGCTTTAAACCAGCACGATACTTGTTTGTTATTATTCTTTATTTGTTTGGCCAACGTGCCGTTTGCTTTTGTGTTTTGTTTAAACCTTTTATTTTTGTTATTTAATAAAAGCATCAAGCACCGTAGCATCTCAGTCTTGTCCGTAGTACCGCCTGTGATGGTTCTTGCTGCAGAGTACCACTTTTTCTTAAGTCACCGCAAATACTGACACATTGGCCTTATAAACAAATAAATACATTTACACTATTTAGCTCTGGAAGTAGATACAATGTAAGTATCATGTCCTCTTTATTGAATCTCTTGGCGTGAATCTACAGAGGGCCAATGTGTTTTACCCCTTTATGGTCACAGAGATGGACGATAACGAAGATTCACATGACAGAGAACAAATATTTCAACAAGCCCTTGTGGAAATGTTATTGTACCGTTTTGAAGCAACTTAGGGAAGGAATAAAATGGTTTTTTTTTTAAAGCTGCTTGGTTTAGTTTAAGTTTTTGTGCTCAAGTAAAGGAACATTATTTCCTGCACAGATCTGTGTGTAACTCTCGACACATGCTTGGAAATGAGATGTCGGATTTTAGCCTAAAAAAATAGAACGACTGAAAAAAAAAGAGACAAAACAGTAACTAGCTACACCCTAATTGATAATCAGACAGTAAAGTCCTCAAGTCAGCATTCATATTCCACACAGAGCAGACCTGGTTGAAAGGGATTAAGGGAAAAAGACCCTTCACAGTGCTGCCTAACCAATATTTAAAACTTAGATCCAATTACTAGCCTGCCCCATCCCCATCTACAACATTGAATAAAGGACCACGTTTACTGCTTTAGATTTGGGAGCCTGCATGGGAAACTGAAATTGATTTCATTCACAGGCAAACTTCATTTGTCAGCATCAACCGTTACATTTCAAAGCAGACAGCTGGTATAATATATATATATATATATATATATATATATATATATATATATATATATATATGTATAGACACACTAATTCATGTTTTCTTTAATAATAAATGACCCATCACCACAGTTGATATTACTGGTGGCAGTTGTGGCTCATTTTTAACGTTACCCTGCTGAGTGGTGGGTCTGTTGAGTGGACAGTGTCACCCCGGACATGTGTCCTGTGATGTGTTAAGGTGGAATTGCAGTTGGGCATTCAATTCTAGCTACAATGAGAAAGACAATAGCTTTGACAGGCAGACACGTTGTCCTGTCTCCAAGATGGATGAATTACTAATGTTTAAGCTAGTTCTGGGACAAGCACTTGAAAATTAGGACAAATACTACATGGAATGTATTCAGAGCCAAAAATGACCATGTTCATATTCATTCCACAATGTATAAATAGCTGTATAAAAAAGATATCATGCAATGGGAACAAATGCATAAATGATGTATAAAATAAATAACACATATTCTCACTGTTTCCTCTCCCCTGGTTTTAATTTCGGTACCATTTTACTCCTGAGAGATTGCTTTACAGTAGCATGATACTAATTGCACATTTCTCGGCTAACTAAAACATTACGAATATTTCAATATTAATTTGAATTCTGGAAGAATATTTGCTGTGCCCGGGGACTCCCATTACGGGCCATTCTGGGTAACGGTATTTCCTACAGATTTTTATTACTTGCACTCCATTGACAATGGTATGGCAGGCACTTCACTGTGTTTTTTTTTCAAGCAACATTGTAATGAACAGAATAGTTTTTTATTCAGACCATGTACATTATAACCACCAGAAAAACCCTGACAGAGCCGGCTGCTGGCTAGCTATCGGGCTGCTTGTTTTTGTTTTCTGTACTTTACTGTAGCAGATGCTTCCTGAAAACAAGTCCCCTCCCTGAGGACTGCCGCTGCAGTGATGACAGGCTGCTTGGATCCCAATCCCCTGTATGGGAACACTGAAAGAAGCTGCCCTTTCCTGGAGACAGACTGAGTCACAGTCCTTCAATGGTCCAGTACTCGTGGGCGGTTATTAAAGAAACATGTGTGCTGTAACTCGCCTCCCAAACCCTTACCTTAAATGGGTTACCAAGGGTTCAATATCAATTGCTTAGCAGAGACAAGAAAAATCCCTTTGCATTCAAATGCCATCAACCCCAACTGTAGCCTTAGACTGCCCAGGAAACCATATTCTGTATAGCAGGCCTGCATTAGCGAGTATTTATTGATTGTATGTGGGTGATTCTATACGTATGAGTATGTATACAGGTATGTACATGACTAATACTAATAGTAGCTTCTAGTCAAGTTTCAGTATGTGTTGTTTTAATGCACCCATAAGAAAGCCCTCACACACACCTTCGGAAGTCTGCCTCATTATGTTTAAATAATTCTATGAAGATCATTCTGTATAACAAAACTATATTACAGTCTGACACACCTGAACCTGTGCTCATGTCAGGGGAGTGAAATGAGATAAATCAAACAAATACAATGCTTTACATGTGATCAAACTGAATGCTTCAAGGTGAGCAAAGCATTTCCTTCAAATACAAACCAAAAAGCAAATGGTTGGGAAGGAAATGAACCAGGACATCAATTTTCCCTGCAACAGTAACTAGTGTTTGTTAATGTATTACACTATTGCATGAACTTGATCAGTCTGGATTAGACAGGTTTCTACATTGTTTACCCTTTACTTGTTTCTACTTTTAGAAACATTTTCTGGTATTGCAATGATACCACTACTATTAGTACTACTACTACTACTACTACTAGTTAAGGTCTGTCCTTTTTAGCACCCCCAAGGGTGCTAATTTGAATTTTTTTCCAGCTGTCTTTGGTCAGTTGGTGTAGTCCCGGCAAACGGGCCTTAAATAGGACTACTACGACTACTACTACTACTACTACTAATAATAATAATAATAATAATAATAATCTGTTTTGGGTTCAAGTGTTTAAAAAAGGACTGGGACAAACTGGCTGTGCTCTACTTTAGAAACTGGGCCTGCATATTTTGTGCGTGGTCCGCATGGCAGCTAAGGCAGGTTACAGAAAAACACCTTATTATTTTTATAACACTATCTACACTATTAAGGAATTTATACTAGTCCTCAGTTAAACACCCCTGTACATCCTGCCTGCCTTGAGTCCTGGTCATCCCAACTCATTTCATGAGGAGCCAGATTCGAACCAAGGCCTACAGAAAGAAAGGCACATAATGCTAAAGCATTAGCCCACTGAGCCAGCGTCCCAGCCACTTCATCCAGACACTTACCCATCGGAGTCCTGGTAGTTGATATTCAGCCTCTTTGTTGAGCCCAGCAGCTCTGAAATACACAAAGGGTAAAAACAGCCATTAGCTTCAAAGCAGCAGAGCTAAAAAAAACAAAAACAAAAAAACAGAGGAAAGTGGAACTACAGTAGAAGGAAGAGCAAGAGTTCACATCTAATCAGCCTCGGTTAATCCGAAGAAAGAAAAAAAACACCTAAAATGGAACAAAGGGGCACTATGTGTTTTCTGAGCAACTGCTGAAATAAACTGACTGACAGAAGTACTGCTCTTGGATGAGATGCTGGTTTAGCTAGACAGTGCTATTCCTAATAGTTGTATGCAAGGTTTAACTTCACCCAGACAGGACTGGGTGTCTGCGGCTCTCTGGCGTTAGCTTGTCATGTGCAAATACCAGACAGGAGGGTCAAAGATCCTTTTATAAAGCATGATGTTTCCACTGGGAAGAGGTGAGTTACTGCACTCTGGCCCTGGCTGCTGCTTCCCCTCACTGCATACCTCAAAACACTAAACACCCCTCTGCCATTCAGCCCTGAGCCTCTCAACCACTGACTGATCGCTCATGAGCTCCAAGACCATCACATAACGGCTAATGAAATAGTCCAGCTAGAGCCCCTGTCTTCATATTTCTGTACAGTATGGTTGCTGTTTCAACAGGCCAGTGTACAAAACCAAAACGGGAAGTGCTGCAAATGTAGACTTAAATAGTTAAAATAGTACTGAAATAGTCACCATCTGATACCTTTCTATTGCCTGTTGTTGTAAACAAATTTTTTTTTAAAAAACAGCAAAGCTTGTAAGTGGATGCCATGTTCATATGTGACACAAGGAGTTTCACGAAAATCAGAGAGGGCTGAAAGCATCTTATGGGATATTTATTTTTCTTTTAACTTCCACAAAGAAGCTCTCCCACGCCCAACCCTGTTTTGAAATTGTATTGTGAGCAAACGCAGCTAAAGCAACAGTGACACATATTTGGTCCTGAAAGCAGAGCAGATTCAGAGCAGACATGTTCAGCTTCAGCCAAAACCTGTAAGCTATTCTCCAGTCTGGAAGACTACCCGTAAAATCAGTACTGAAGCCTGGCTTGAAGAAGGGATAAGGGGTGGAACCGTGACCTTGTTGGAATGTCACATTGAAACCTTGAGAAAAACTTCTGGATGCAAACAGCGACACAAAAGGTCCCCAGTTGAATTCTCTTTTTAGTTTGCAATATTTTGGGGAAAGAGAACAAACCAACTCACAACAGAAATTAGTTTGGTGGTCTCCAGTTTACAATACCTCCCTTTGGTTAGCGTCACTGATAGAGAGAGGCCCAGAGTGAAAGGTCAGGATTATCCAATAACCAGGTTCTGCCATTTGCAACTACAAGATTAACAAAGTTTCTTGTCCACATACATTCACATTCACTGGACCATGGGAAACAAGATTCTGTGGCAAATCCACCAGAGGGTGCCACACAATGTATTCTTAAACATGTACAAAAAACAGTTACAAAGTTTTAGCTGACCAAAGTTTCCAAGAAACGTTGTGTTAACCCTGTGCTTCTGCTCAAAAGAGAGGTCTGTTGTCATGTTAAAGTAGATGGGATTCCTAGTTCATTATTGCAACCAACGAGAGATGCTTGTGCAAAGTGACCAGCTAGGGTTCCGAGAAAAATCTACTGTGGCCACCAGTCTCCCTTGGTTCTCCAGACACTGCAATAGAAATCACCCACAGTGACACTCATAGTTACTAGATGGTTTTGGCCTGTGGGAACCACATATTTAGCTTTTTGCCACCAACTCCAACTGCGTAAATAAAAAAGGCCAACAGAGGATCTCAATTTAGGTTTTGACTCAGTGTTTGAGGCAGGTCGTGCAACCTTTGGCTAAAACAGGTGATGAGAAGCTGTCTTCATTCTCAGGGCCAGCCGTGCTACACATTCATGACTGCCAGCCCACAGGCACTTAGCCAGGTGATAAACCTCCACAGTTAATCACAGTCCCGTAAACCTCTCAGCCACCCTGTGCTTGTGCAAGCTCTCAGGCCTCAGAGCTCTTAACCTCTTCAGAGCTGTGTAAACAGAACCCAGGATTGTGATTGTTAGCAACACAAACAAATCAATACAAAGAACAGGGAGGAGGTCTAGTATTCAGAATAATCAGCAATTACTGTGCAAGTTACAAAAGGAAAATATACAAAATCTTCAAGCAATTTTCTTTTCTTAGGTGAAAGAAGTCTTTTAAAAAGTGAGGAGCCCTATATGGTTTTACAAACAGTAATATAAGAAGATGGCCTCCTAATGTACATCTCTGTTCAGGAGCCTAAGTTGAGCCTAAACTCTGAATTTAAGCTAGTTTAGCAATTCCCGTTAAACCACTCTTTTTAAATAGATTTGTGAGCGTCGAGCTACAGTCGAACTTGCGGGTCACATTTATAACCTCCTGCTGCTGTAAGTATAGCAGGAGCATATCTGTTGTCCGTCATTCATCAGGAAACGTGTGTGCCTGCAGATGAAACTACCTAGAAGGAATGTAAAAAACAAACTGATAAGCCAACCAGGTCTTTCTGCTGAAGTGAACTATCAAAAAATGTATTATGCCCAGGAATCATCGAATCAAAATATAACGTGATTGTAGCAATTTGTTATATATTGTTTGAAAGCTTTAAAAATAGTGTTTAATGTGTATTAATACTAGCCAGAAAAACACACTGAAGCACAAAGTGACAGCTCCACGTATACAGAAGACAGGCTACAGTCTGAGACAGGAAACTTTCCTCTTTACACATTTGAATTCAACTATACTGCATGGTAGAAAGCTAGGGTCATGAAACATGTTGCATGGATAAGTGTCTGAATATTTTTAGTGTCATTGGTGATATCTGACACCATTTCTGCTCCACTGACATACGAGTATGACCCTTTATTTCCAGTGTTTATTTCTGAGGAGCTACACACAATACATCACCATATCATGCAATAAAGAGTGGGGTTCTTCACTGAAACATCATGATGCATGTTCATTGTGTGAATATCCTCTTAATCCAATAATGGGTGGACATATCCAGGTGCGACAGAACGTTTGAAAATATCTTCAGCTATCAGATCCAGCCTCACATACAGTAGTTTCTACTCAGCTGATGAATTAAACATGTACTGTAATTCCTGTAGAATTTAAAAAACATCCAAAACTACTTCTGTTCAGAGTGCATTGTTGGCACAACTTTACAATAAAGACTTAGGGGACGCTTGCAGAAATACCAAAAGAAACTTCTAAACAATGACATTTAGACTACCGAAATAGCTAGAGGCTTTAACAGTGAAAGACAGACAGGACAATATTATTATGTGTCTGGTGTTGGATATGATTGCTTTCATTCAATAGCTCTGCTTTGTCACACTCATGGTTTTGATTCAGCTGGTCACAAACCAAAGAATAAATTGAGAGCACTGAGTAGCTGCACACTGCGCTCTGTTGCACGGCTGTATTTAATGATGCTTCGGATCAAATGCGTTACTCCGGAAGAGTGATTTATTGTTGTTTGGCTGGTGCTCATCCATCAACTGTCAGCCCCCTGCCTGTGTGACGGTATGTTGTGGTGAGCGCAGCTGGTCCTGTATAGTATGTGACTGTGGAAGTGCTGTGGAAACAGCTTTATGGTCCTCTTGCCCACCCACAGTCCATAGCAGACAGGGGCAACTGTACATATGACTGCTCATGTTGCTCTGCTGGACCTATTGAAGACAAGACAGACACATTTAACACTCAAAGTAATACTGTTCATTTCGCATAAATTAGGAATGTCCTGGAAAAGTGTAATATCCGAAAATTTAATTTTCTTTTCATAACTTGTCCTTGCATGCTATTACCAACCAAATACAATTTTCTGAAAACTGAAGTTTTTCATTTTCCAGAAATTATTGTTTGGTGTTAATAATAGTAATACTAGGCAACATTATATGGTTGTGAAATTGTGGTATATCAAGTTTTCCAGGACATACATACTGTAAAATGTTGCTTTGAATTAATTTTGCTACATTAATATTACGTCAGGTGCTAAAGTACTGCAGGGGGTGCAGCAGGCTTCAGCAATTTGTTGCCCTCTTTCAGCTCTGGAGTTTAGGGTTCGAATGAGGCTGTTCTGGTAACATGGACAATGAGTATAGTTGTCTTAACTAGCTCACAGTGGGCCATTGCACAATTTAGCTAGATTGTCAGTCCCTGATTGACAGAGGCCCAGGATGGAATGGCAGATGAGGGTACTCATTTCAGGACTGAGTTGTGCTCAGGTCAGGATTGAGGTGTGCTCTCTCTTGCAGATGGGGGTGCTCAGGTCAGGACTGAGTGGGCACTCTCTTGCCGATGGGTGTGCTCTCTCTTGCAGATGGGGGTGTTCAGGTCAGGACTGAGCTGTGCTCTCTCTTGGAGATGGCGGTGTTCAGGTCAGGATTGAGCTGTGCTCTCTCTTGCAGATGGGGGTGTTCACGTCATGAATGAGCTGTGCTCTCTCTTGCAGATGGGGGTGTTCAGGTCAGGACTGAGCTGTGCTCTCTCTTGGAGATGGCGGTGTTCAGGTCAGGACTGAGCTGTGCTCTCTCTTGGAGATGGCGGTGTTCAGGTCAGGACTGAGCTGTGCTCTCTCTTGGAGATGGCGGTGTTCAGGTCAGGACTGAGCTGTGCTCTCTCTTGGAGATGGCGGTGTTCAGGTCAGGATTGAGGTGTGCTCTCTCTTGGAGATGGCGGTGTTCAGGTCATGAATGAGCTGTGCTCTCTCTTGGAGATGGCGGTGTTCAGGTCAGGACTGAGCTGTGCTCTCTCTTGGAGATGGCGGTGTTCAGGTCAGGATTGAGGTGTGCTCTCTCTTGGAGATGGGGGTGTTCAGGTCAGGACTGAGCTGTGCTCTCTCTTGGAGATGGCGGTGTTCAGGTCAAGATTGAGGTGTGCTCTCTCTTGGAGATGGCGGTGTTCAGGTCATGAATGAGCTATGCTCTCTCTTGCAGATGGGGGTGTTCATTTAACAGCCTACACATGATACAGGACTGACAGGATGCGTGGGGGCTGTTTAACTGCACACCCAGAGGTTGATATCCTGCAATATTGTGCACACCATAGATAACTCAATATGATAGTGATCTAATTCTATAGGTCACTACATCTCAATGGGGCAAAGTGACCATACTGTAATTAAAGCAGCAGATATAATGGATTGTAACAAAAATTGGAGCATTAAAACATTAAAATGAGAAAAAATAAACCACAGTAAAGCTCCATCATGTAAATGAAAATGGTCCCAACTGGTTCACCTGGGTGATTGAATACCCTAGGCCTCTGGTGTTTTATTTGGTGTTGCTCCCCAGTATTAGCAGCACGTTCAGCACCTGCAGCCCCACGTCTCCATAGAGTTATTGAGGAACCCTCCCAAGCACGTTCCCTGTCTGCTCAGCTTTTGTAGTTCATGTTTCAGCTTTCTTGATTTTATGGACAGGAATTCATGATGCTTTTTTACTCCATGTCTATCCAGCAATATCGTTCACAGATTACAGCTCATGAGGCTCCTGTTGGACTCCTTGACTCTACTTATTTTCTCCAACTGATATGTTCTTCAGTGGGTGAATGTTATTTTTTTTTCATACCTTGGGATCAAGAGTTTCTGATTTACTGTTGTTATACAAATTGAAATAACAGAACTGCTAACCCAAGCAGGTAATCTGTAAAAGGAGTGATAACCAACCTTTAAAATTGTTATTGCAAATTTTTTTTCGAGTCCTGTAACCCCACAATGCAGCTTTGAATAGACTGCTTTATTTTTCCCTTCCTGTGTTAGCTCTACTCTTCACAGTCAACCATGGAGATGACCACAGGAAGTGAAAAACAAAAACAAGCAAAGATCTTGGGCACAATGACAAGGAGATCAGTGACAATGTTGCTACTGTATGTAAAACTAAAAAGGCAAGACAACAGATTTAAAGCCTTGGTTGTCACTGTTCGCAATACCATTACCAACTGTCCAAGTTTTCCCCTGGATCTCCCTGGTTTTTAGTCATTATGACTTCCATGCGACAGAAAAAAAAAAAAAAAAAAAAAAAAAAAAAAACTTTCTTAAATCTTATGCAGTGTTTGGCGCAGCACTGCAACCCAAAAGCATCAGCAGCTGCATCATTAAGAACATAAGAAAGTTTACAAATGAGAGGCCATTTGGCCTATCTTGCTCGTTTGTTTGTTAGAAGCTTATTGAGCCCAGAATCTCATCAAGCAGCTTCTTGAAGGATCCCAGGGTGTCAGCTTCAACAACATTACTGGGGAGTTGGTTCCAGACTCCCACAATTCTCTGCGTACAAAAGTGCCTACTATTTTCTGTTCTGAATGGCCATTTTTTCAGGTCAAAAAGTCTCTTTGGTAGACATTACCAATACCTTTTAGAATTCTGAATGCTAGTCTGTGTTCAATTCTTTTAGCCTGTCTGCATATGACATGCCTTTTAAACCTAGAATAATTCTGGTTGCTCTTTGCACTCTTTCTATAATAGCAATATCCTTGTTGTAGCAAGGTGACCAGAACTGAACACAGCATTCTAGAGGTCTTATTAATGCATTGTAACAGTATCTTCCATATGGTATTTATAATGTACGTTTTTATTGCCTGCATGCAGTACCTTACAATTTTCTATATTAAATATCATTTGCCATGTCTCTGACCAGTTGTGAATGCTGTCTAGATCATTTTGAATGACCTTTGTGCTGCAACAGTGTTTGCCACTCCTCCTATTTTTGTGTCGTCTGCAAATTTACAAGTTTGCTTACTATACCAGAATCTAAGTTAGCACTTCCCAACCCGGGTCCTGGGGATCCCCTGTGTCTGCTGGTTTTCATTCCAACTGAGGTCTCAATTACTTAACGAGACCCTTAACTGAACTGATAATTTGCTTAATTAGACCTTTTTAATTGTTCCCAGCTCCTCAACAGTTGTAGAGTTCAAGTTGCTTATAAAATGTTACAGCTAACTTGAAATCTGCAACTGTTTAACAGCTGAAAGCAAATAAAAAGGTCTAATTTAAGCAAATTATCAGTTCAGTTAAAGGTCTAGTTAAGTAATTGAGAGCTCAGTTGGAAAGAAAACCAGCAGACACAGGGGGTCCCCAGGACCAGGGTTGGGAACCATTGATCTAAGTCATTAATGTATATCAGGAATAGCAGAGGATCTAATACCTGTGGTACTCCACTGGTTACCTCACTCCATTTTGAGGTTTCTCCTCTAATCAGTACTTTCTGTTTTCTACATGTTAACCACTCCCTAATCCATGTGCATGCATTTCCTTGAATCCTTACTGTGTTCAGTTTGAGAATTCATCTTTTATGCAGGACTTTGTCAAAAGCTTTCTGGAAATGTAAATAAACCATGTCTTATGCTTTGCAATTATCCAGTGTTGATGTTGCATCCTCAAAAGAATCAAGCAGGTTAGTTAGACACGATCTCCATTTCCTAAAACCATGTTGACTGTCTCCCAGGATACTGTTACCATATAGGTAATTTTCCATTTTGGATCTTATTATAGTTTCCATAATCCATATCCATGCAAAGAACTGCAGGCAGACAGACAGACAACAGAGGAATGCCAATAGGGACAGTTCAGGACACAAAACAGTTCAAACACTTGGAAATGGAATACAGCTGGGCAATCAGGAGCTATTTTTAATTCTGTTTACAGGGGAATGACTGCTTGCAGTTCTCCCTCACAGCTGTCAGGACTATTTAGGGAAGTGAATGAGCTGATCTGGATGGGTTGAAGAAACCAGCATACCTGCACCACTAATGGTAGAATCCGACTATGTCAATGGTTCACAATGCACTGTGTTTTATTTTCCATGCATTTCAAACTGACAGCTATAAAGGCACTGTATGTACCTGAACATCCCTGAACACAGCATACATTTAATACAACCAGAAACAACACAAAATAACACCAACAGCAGCAATAGTCAGCCTATACTGTAGCATTGGCAACAAGCTGTCTAGACTCTTAAAAATCAAAGAATCTTTAACATCCAGGTACAGCATAATCTGTAATAAACTGGCAAAATCTATGCAAACAACCTGTCCAAAAATCTGTTTTACATCTAGGAACTAAATAAAAAACTCACCCAATTGTATAGAAAAGACTGTGGACTACTAAAGGAAAGATACTATACAGGATGACCGCTTAATGTATTCTGTAGAGTATGAAGCCTGTACTGTAAATAAAAAACTAACAAGAGTAACATAAACATAATCAATGTAGGTGAAAACCCTGGCTTGGTTAAAGGAATGATGAATACCTTCTGAATTATCATATATAATATTTACAATTGTATAGGTTTATTATGCCATGAAATGTATTCTTAGTCATCATTTAGAGCTATCTCTGAACAAACCAGAGCAAGGTGGAATTTCTATATAATGGGATAATAAACAGAAATGTATGATGCAGATACAGAGGGTTCAAAGTATTCCTTCCCTACCTACAAACCCAGCACATTCACACTCACACACAATTGGAGTATTTAAGAGGTGCAGGAGTTAGTTAACTCTTCCAGCATTAAGAACATTTGCTGACAGATTGCCTTAGAATAATGGAGGCAAAAAAATACTAAAAATTTAAAATAAAAACATGTTCCATCCTTTCCTCACATGAAGTTAGGTTGTGTACATAAATATGCATGCATGATTAGTACACAGCTTTATTATTAGATATTTACTCAACATCAGTAAGCTTTGAACACTTTGTTTTTTGAAATTTGAAACTGGTTTATTTAACTTTCCCAGAAATGGGTGCAATTGATTTTCCCAGCCCCTATGAACTTATCTCCTAGGCATGAAGACTTATTCCATTCCTGAGGTTCCCAAGACTCCTTAACTCATCTACTCGGGTGTCCCCGACTACCATGAAAAGATACAGAAGGTCACCCTGTCACCCATCACCAAAGAAACAATCATTGTATCTATTGCACAACAGTACATTCACAGTCTGTTCAATCACTTCTAGTACAGTAACACATATCGATGAAGTCTGTTCAATCACTTCTAGTACAGTAACACATATCGATGAAGTCTGTTCAATCACTTCTTGTACAGTAACACATATCGATGAAGTCTGTTCAATCACTTCTTGTACAGTAACACATATCGATGAAGTCTGTTCAATCACTTCTTGTACAGTAACACATATCGATGAAGTCTGTTCAATCACTTCTTGTACAGTAACACATATCGATGAAGTCTGTTCAATCACTTCTTGTACAGTAACACATATCGATGAAGTCTGTTCAATCACTTCTTGTACAGTAACACATATCGATGATGCAAAGTTTTATACACTTGGGCTGTTGGTTGTAAAGCATTTATTTTTGTTCTTTCTCATTTTAACTTAACAAATTAGGATTTTAGTCCCTTTCCAAAAATGAGGACAGTACCTTGAAGAGCTGCAGCTCTGTACAATCTAATTAGTTTTTTTTTTTTCTTTTTAGATATGTTTTAAATGCTCTAGGCAGTTATCAGCTCTGTGTCTGGTTTCTTTATTGGTATCCCTTTGGGTTTACAGAGCTATCTGCAACAGGGGCACTCGTGGTTGACATTGCTGGAAAGTACAGTACCCAGACAAGAGGGTCATATATACAGATAGTAATGCTGTCAAGCATTTGGCTAGCTGAAAACAATACAAATTGAAGAGGTTAATTCCTTGTTTTCTTAATCTTATACGAAAGACACCCAGAACACGTCTAAATCCCCCTCGACCTGAGACTTTTCTGTTACTTTAATAAAAGGGGTTAGTTTAAATTGCAGCAGCTAACTACACACTGACAGCGTACATTGCTGCAATGCCACTGTTGCAAGAACATTGCCTGAAGTGGAATGCTGGCTGTCACGAGTAGGTGTGCATGAGTGAGATATGAGTGATGTTTTTCACTATACACACTAAAAAGACTAACCTGACAGCAGTAATCGCCAACAGAAACCAGGCATCAGTCAAGGCTGGACAAGTCGATGGAGGAAAACTGGCTCCACAATGTCAAGATGGGGTGCCATAGAACGAGGCTTACACCTATCTATTACCATTGATCTATTACCTCTATCTATTACATCTATCTATTTCCATCTATCTATTACCTCTATATATTACCATCTATCTATTACATCTATCTATTACCTCTATATATTACCATCTATCTATTACATCTATCTATTACCATCTATCTATTACCTCTCTCTATTACCATGTCAATTTAAAACAGCTTAACATGTCCAATCTTTTCCAAAAAAGAAAAGTTACAAACACAATCTTCACTAAGAAGAGAAAGTTTTCCAGTATGTTTAAGAAAGCGACTTCATGCCTGATGACAGGGCAGCTACTTTATTTGTTTAAATAATCTGTGTTTGTGAACTCACAATGTCTTTTTCAACTCAAAATGCTCACAAGCTCTGTGCCAAACCATCAACCTAAGTTTTCAATTGAAATCTACAGTAGCCTGTTATTTTCCAGTAACAAGACGAGTGTTCTATTTCAGACAAAATTTTGGCAGAAAATACAACAGTTAAGAGTTTGTTTTTGACAAGCAGATATTCTGTAGATCAGTCTATTTTTGTTTTATGACTGTATGATGTTTAAAAGTACTGAAAAAAAAAACTGAGTACAAGAAAAAGTGTTCATGACTGTCTTCGTCACCTTGTTCAATGTCAAAGAATGGAATTCATTACATCCACTGTAATAGTTATGGACACGATGACCTTGATAAATACCTTTCTTTGACTAAGTGTACGTTTAAAACAATCTCAGTTATTTCCATGAAAATTATTTAACCAACCTGTCAGCGCACACAATGCTGCCTGTCCCATAGTTCCAACTTCTAACCAACACTTCCAACTTTTTACTTAACTCTGGTTCCTCAATACCATCTCCAGTTTTAATCCACCCATCGGAATGTCCCGCGAATCATCAGCACCCATCAGAACACAGCTCCTCACAGGCTGGAGCTCCAAAACCACACCTGGGACTGAATTAGTCTGTGCTTGTGTTCAAGTTTATATAAAATGGACCAAAAATGTGCTGGCTTAGGGATATTTTTTTCCCTCCAACTCACTAATCTTTGGACAACACAATGTCAGAAACCCACACCAACGCAGGAATAACATCAATTTCGAAGGCAAACAATGATCCTATTCTGATTTCATACTTTTATAATAGATTGCTTTTCCCAAACAATAAGCTTGTCTTCATGCTTTTGTAATGCAAAACCCCAAAGACTTCACCACATTATAAGTAACTTTTTGCAGCTTCCTTAAAAAAAAAAAATGTAAATAATCTTTTGTATGTCTCCTATTGAATAAAACTAAAAAAAATGTGAAAAGGTAGCCTCCTCCTAACCAGGCCCCTCCAATGAGAGCTCTTGCCACGCTTGCTTAAACTTGGTCATTTCTATCCGGCGGGTCTGTTGTGAAGGATTCCCCTTGTTCTCTTTACTCTGAACCCTTCCTGCAGGACTGTTTCTGTACAGCAGTCCTGTGAGCCCCTTAATTAAGTCTTATTCACTCGGCTTGGCATCCAGAGAGGTGACAGGCCAGACTCAGAAAACAAATCCAGAGAAAAGAAGGAGCTGGGACACAACAGGGGCTCACAGTGAGGGTCTGCCAGATACCCCTAGAACCAAAGTGCTTTTCAAATGCTAACCCCTTTCCCTCTCTCCCCCCTGGGCCCACACACAGTTCTGCTGAGGCAGAATGGAATGTGGAGCTGCTTCCATACATACAGTAACACAGCCTGGCTTTCAGTGCTAGGAAAATGCTCAAGGGTCATTCCATATGAAATCAATAAAAAAACAGCACATTTTCACTTGACCTCCTATGATTTTGATAAACTTTTGCACATATTATTGCCTTCGGAAGAAATGGTTAGACTGTAAATTGTAGGCCTTGAGTGACCTCCCATTCATGAGATACAGGTCATCAAAGCTCGACTTGTTTTGGGCACCCACCCTACCTTTACATGGTCATAATTTCCTCCAGAATGTATATAGAAAGATGGTGTTGGTATCATTTTAAAGCTCTCAAAAAAGACTGTATATTAATTATATCAAAACTGATGTGAAATTCAAGATAGAAGAGTTGTGTGAATGTGTGACCTTTAACCTCACCCAGGTCAAATCACGTAACCTTGGCTTTTTGTCAGTTTTTGATAGCTTGTAGTCTAGACCCTTATCTATATTTCCTGCAAGTTTAATTTTGTGCCTGACATTGGTTGAGGCACAGCAGAGTTGAATGCAGAGTGTCAGGTGAATCTTCTAAGTGAAGCAATTACACACCTAATACAATTAAAGAAAAATATCTATTTGCAATCGAGTATACTCTCCTCTCCTGTTAATTTGAAGCTGCAGTGAACTGGTGCAGCTGTAACAGCTATTAATATATTAATGAATTGCGTCAATTCTGGAGGAAGTTATGACCATGTAAAGGTAGGTTGGGTGTCCAAATCAGGTAAAGATTTGATGACCTGTATCTCATGAATGGGATGTCACTCAGGCCAGCAATTTACACGGTAACCACTTCTCCCAAAGGCAAAAATGCATGGAAACAGTTATTCAAATCAAAGGAGGTCAAGGTTTTTGGTGTTTGATTTCACATGGAATGACCCCGAGGTTTTGCAGGTACTGTACAGAAATGACCCACAACATGATATTCAATTTTTTTCTTTTTTAGAATAAATAAATACATGTCTTAAATCGGGGGAAAAAAAACGTGCTAATTTTTAATGCCTGAACAGACTCCAGTCACGAATACAGTCACAATACACAATTAGAGCTATCAGTATCATAAAGAACGAGATAATCAAGTGTGACATATGTATTGAGGTACACCATTATAAATCTGCATTTAGGATACTCTCAATAATGTGTGTAAATTACACTATGTAACACAATTTTTGTTCCTGGGTAGTAAGTGTTATTTCCTAATTGCTTATGCCTCAAAAGTATAGAAAATGGCTATTATTCCCCACAAACTTTGCTTTTGTGACAAGGACAGTTATATTTTGAAATTTACCTATTTCCAATGAGTAAACGGTCTTTTCATTCACATAAAGTCAGAAAAAAACAACATATGAATCCAAATTAACATGTATTTATACTAAAGTAATAAAAAAATGACTACAAAAGATTTAGAAGTGAGTAGTTTCTCGGGATTTACGATTATACTGTAAATCACTTTCACGAGTCAGCCCCCAAATGTAGTCTCCTATCATGTTCTCGTTATACTGTCCTTGGTAGCGGCGTTCAAAGTCCAGTATATCCTGGTGGAAGGACTCGCCTTGCTCCTCTGAGTACGCTCCCATGTTCTCCTTGAATTTATCAAGATGAGCATCAAGGATATGGACTTTGAGGGACATCCTAAAGCCCATTGTGCCGTAGTTCTTCACCAGAGTCTCAACCAGCTCCACATAGTTTTCGGCCTTCTGATTGCCCAGGAAGCCCCGAACCACTGCGACAAAGCTGTTCCAAGCCGCTGTCTCCTTACTAGTGAGCTTCTTGGGGAATTCATTGCACTCCAGGATCTTCTTTATCTGTGGTCCGACGAAGACACCAGCTTTGACCTTTGCCTCAGACAGCTTAGGGAAGAAGTCTTAAATGTACTTGAAGGCTGCCGACTCCTTATCTAGAGCACTGACAAATTGTTTCATAAGGCCCAATTTGATGTGCAGTGGTGGCATCAGCACCTTCCGGGGGTACACCAGTGGCTCCCACTTGATGTTGCTTCTCCCCACAGAGAACTCGGTCTGCTGTGGCCAGTCCCGCCTGTGGTAGTGCACCTTGGTGTCCCTGCTGTCCCAAAGGCAAAGATAGCAGGGAAACTTGGTAAAACCGCCTTGGAGACCCATCAGCAATGCCACCATTGCAGCCTCTTGATGCCATCTCAGAAAAATGCAGATATGTATCCACTTAGACAGCTGGAACTAAACTGAACTGGTGGGCTTAAGGCCCCTGTATTTATACTACTATTTATATTACTGGAAAGTTGTAGAAAGTTCTAGAAGTTTCTCCAAGTTTACTGAGCACTGAATCTATCTGGAATGTTCTGGAAAATAGGTAAATTTCAAAATATCACTGTCCTGGTCACAAAAGCAAAGTTTGTGGGGAATAATAGCCATTTTCTATACTTTTGAGGCGTAAGCAATTAGGAAATAACACTTACTACCCAGGAACCAAAAAAAAAAAAAAAAATTTGTTACACTGTGTTATTAATGGAGAAGCAGCACTCTAGATGCAAAATTTTAGGTATAAACAGACAACTGCTTACAAACCCAGACTCTAATACCCTTAATAACCCACTGATCTCCTGCAGGGATAATAGTATACATAGAATTACATAATTAAACTAAAGACTAAAACAAAAGCAAAACAGGGAGAATACATATTGAATAAACAATGGTTATCCTCTGCTTATCGTTTGAGCTACTTACTTAAAAGACGGATAACTCGAGAGGATACTTGAACTAACGTCTTATCAATTGGTGACCCATTTCAACTTTACACGTGTAAACTGCCCTGTTTGGTCAAGTACAGCACATGCTACACCAGGTTTTGAACACTGTGAAAATCAAACTTTACAGCACTTGCATCTCTTTAGATACACACCCCAGCTTATCGACCTGAAGTGGGATGATTTTAGGTATTGATTTTTACATCAATTACTGCAAATGTTATCAACATGCATCCCCTATGGAACTTCTCAGTCACTGCAGGGATGATGAGACAGCTGCTGTTTTATACTACAGTCCAGAGCAGAGGTACAACAGGCTGGCCCTGAGGCACTCAGGGTCAGAAACCTCTCACATGAGGGTTTAATTAGGAAATGAGGGCACACACAGCAACTCTTCACCCTGTCACCAGGGGACAATCATGGGGAAGTAGTTTGCTAAATCAGTTACTGTAAGTGAAAGTATAGATATTTCAGTACAGGCCAGCTCTCTACGTTGCCCAAAGCTGAGCTTCCATATGTTTAGTGCAAAACTAAAGGCTGCTGTTGCTTTATTCATTACTACTATTTTGGCAATGGAATTCAATATAAAGACTTAAAAAAAGACAGTTGGGAGGAGCTAAAGTAAAAGAATGCAGGATTTAAAAAAAAAAAAAAATCTGTGCTGTCAGGATCAATTACGGATCTTTTTGTGGATGGCATGACACAGATTCCCCAAGGTGCTGGAGCTGTTCCATGAACACAGCACTCCCCAGAGCAGAGCAAACTTCACACTTCAACAGGACATCACTGTCTGAGTCAAACCTACAGGAGCACTGTAATTACTGGCCAACAGAATTACGGTTTAGAATAACCTGATAACTTGCATGTGTGGGTTTGAATCCAGAGGCATTTGGTATGTAAAAAACTGAATCTAAAGGACCTGTGGGGCATTTTAAATTTCATCAAATTACTGAGGATAGTTACATTTTTTGCAACATAAAACACTGCAATGAACCAAGATTAACCCTGTTATGCTCATTTCTGGAACCCGTCTACATTATTATTATTTTTTTAAACCTAGCCTCACAAGCCACAATTGTTCTTATGCAGTGCATTATGGGTTGCATAAATACAGTAGCTTTTCTCATTTAAAAAATGTGTATGTATTAGTTAAATAACGTCAGTAAGTGATGTAGGGTAATGCCTTGGCACAATGTACAAAGTCACTTCAGCAATGAAACTGTATCTGCCTTTCATATGTATTCTTCATGGTTCTGATGCCATTGTGTGTATGTTATTGTAACAGAGTCACCCTGTCATCACATATCTTCAGCTCTGTCTCGTTTCATCAGTCACGCATGTCTTGCATGATGTAACACAGTTTCCAGTTATATGTAAACAAAATAAACAGAAGCTAAATAACCTCCAGGCTCAAAGCGAGTTTAAAGCCAGGTTAAAAAAGATTTAGGGAGAAATGAGAACAACTCAGCATTTGAATAAATGAAACCAGAGACCCACACACAGGGAAATGTAAAATAACATGTGAGGCCATTCTTTCTTGGATTGCATAACAAATATTTGGGTCTGGTTTGAAGGTGGCAAGTATGGGTTACAAACCAGCCGACATTTTATTACTGCCCTGGTTTTCACTGTCGGTTTGTGAAGTTTCTAATTGCCATAAACCCTGATAGCACACATTACTTCCTCTGGGTACATTACCTCCTGTAGTACTCTAGAGCAGAAACTCTAGAATAGAAACCCATAAACCTCATCCCTCCCCACAGTACGCTCCTCACACTGAAGCAGCACTGCAGCAAATTAGTCCCACAGTCCTCTGCAAGCTTACTGGAAGTTTGTCTGTGAGTCACTGTTACATGTTACAAATTGCCCTAAGTGGTGCTGAATTTGCTGTTGTCTGTCACAAGAATTCAAGTTAAAACATGAGCCAACATTCCTGGGATATCTCGCCCACCGACTCCGACCCTCCGCACAACACAGTATTCTTTTCACTGGGGCTCTTTGCAGCTCCCATTTTGAAATACTTAGCATGTCTATTCAATGTACTTTCCCTCCAAGGGCTTAAAATAAACAATAATTGAGAATGGCAATTAAACCATACTTTAGTAAATAATACCTTACAAATCTTCAGAAAGGTGGCTCAATTTTCTTTATTAATTCTCAGGTCTACGGTTATGTGAACATTCAATTCCAAAAACTATAAGGGTTCAAAAGGTATGGACTTCATGCAATTGTTTAGGATCTCAGAACAAGGTAGATGTGTCATGGGCTTTTGCCTACTATACTAGTTAACAGATCATGCGTACACTATCTTTTAACTATATTCTGCTTTCAGATTATTTCAGAACAAACTCAGCCCTTATATTCTGGTCTACCCCTCACTACTGTATATGCATTCATACAACGAGTTGTCCAAAAAGCAAACGCATGTGTACAGCCGCACTAATGTTCTGGAAATATCACTTTTCTGAGAATTTGAACTTCAATGAAAGCAAACGGACTGAGTAGCAAATCTCTTGAAATCTTCTTCTGGGTCTTGTGTTACCTGTCTACAGTAAGTAGAGGAAGGAGGGTAACTGTGTGCAATGTGGAACAGGAACTTGGCGTATTCCATGCTGAAAAATCTGGTACAGTCGACTTTAAAAGCAGCCAGGAAATGTTGACACATATAATAACCTACTTTCCTACAGATATCAATGTGGAATACAGCCTTTCTACTTAATTAATTCTCTTGAAAGGTGAGGGCCAGTGGGACTGGCTACAGTCTTGTGTACAAACCTTACCCTGGGCATGAACACCCCCTTAAAGGGATTTTTCAAGCAGAGATTTCCAATGGAATTGTTGGGTGGACTATTGTCCACTTGTGGCTCAGCTTACAGTAGATGACCAAGCAATTCCATGTAGACCTGACAGGCTAGGGTATAGTCCGCTGGGCCATTGTTTGCTGAACGTTGGCCCATAAATCACTGAATGATTGTCTTTATTGTATCCAGTGAATAAAAACAAAGCAGATTGCGTGGCTCTCGACTGCAGGCAACTGTTGGGAAAACATGGGTTTTTATTGTGAGCAGACAAAACATTACCTGGGGCTACACAAACAACAATGACTGCTGTGAGGCGAGGGGTTTCTAGCACAATTCAAAACACAAAGTGACGCAACACTTTAGTTGAATTGTTCTCCAAGTAAACTGGTGGCTTTCCAAATCAATTTCCATACCCTTTATCAGCTTCAGTTCCCACAGCCCCCCTTATCATATACAAGCTGAACTTCATTTCTAATTCATTTTCTTCACTTTGAATTTACAGCGACGTAAAACAGTTCCCTCAACCACAGTTTTTAGATTTATTTATGTTATTATTTTGTTTAATAATGAATGAGTGTCTTTAAAAGGAGGACATAAAAAATTTTAAAAAATTCTACAATGTAGCATTTATTGTTTCTCAGGTACACATTTAAATATTTAGGAACACTTCTTGTTTCATAAATTATCAATTTTGAATGCGACAACATAGTTTTCTTCTGTTTTAATATGTATTATGTTTAAACGAAATATCTTAAAATACCTATTAAGTCATTTTTTCTTGTGAAAAGAATACAGCCGTACATATGATATTACCTTTAGGTCAAATCTGAACATTGAGTATTTCTCACAACATACCCTGTATAGCTATTCATTTTTCACTCCTGCTATTTCAAACAAAATTATTTGCTACTTCATGTAGCACAATATGACTTAATTACCCTCGTAGAGGTTGACAAAGGTCAAATCTGAATGGAGTTTATTTTATTATATTTGTACTGTTCATCGTACTTTGCCAAGTATTCACTATGGTTTATGGTGTACTACAATAAACTTTTATTTTCATAAAGTGCTTCAAATAAATAAACACATACAACAAATAACTTTTAACAAGGTGCACAACTGAATCTGCCTCATGAATCAGTGTTAAGGTCTGAAAGCGCATGAATAACTTACAGTGTATAAAAAGAGACAAAAAGCAAAGTAAGCAGAAATCTCCTCACAGTACTGTACTATCCCTCGATACTTGGCAAAGCACCCCTGTCTAAGAGGCCGCCTCTGTTATGCCATTGCTCTCTACAAAGCCTGTCTGTATCACCAGACAGCCCCCACTCCACAATCTTCCCATTACAAGCCCCTCCGTCTCCCGGTGCGCAGCCTCATTCTGGTCTTGAAGGGAAATGCCATCGCTTGGGCTCAAGTAGCAATGATGTCACCGGCTGAACAAAAGCTGGCCTTCCTCTCTTCTTATTCTTAAACTTTCTCAGTTCCTGCCTTCATTCAGAAACCTTTGCACCCTGAAGGCTGTATCAGTAAGGCTCTCGTTGACAGGGTTTGGTTGCAGATTCCAGGTCTTTCCTTTTCAATGCCTTTAATTTGATCCTGGGTGTGCCGCCATCCTGAGCTTCTCCACCCTTGTGGTGTGGCAGCAGGGGCAGTTTGCTGCAGCCCTTGAGCCCTGTCACATTGTTATTTAAATTCAATTGTGAGGTTCCAGAACTAGACTCCCATGAAAAACAGGTGTTGTGTTTCACTGTATTACACTGCATGGGTCTGGGATTTGGAAAGCGGCTTGCCAGAAAGGCAGCCAGCTGTAGGATAAGAAGAGTGTCATTTTCATATTATGAAGGCCAACTTTTGTTCAGTTGTTTTTTTTTTGTTTGTTTGTTTGTCGTCCCCCCCCCCCACAATTTTTTAAGTTAAATTGGGTGATTTGCAAGGCTACTTGTTTTTCTGGGCTGCAAGTGCATCATGTGAAGTTCATCAAGTGAAAACTGAATGGACAGGAAGCCTTTCTGAGAGAAGAGGTGGACTTGTTTACAGTGCACCAGTTTTTCATTTTAGGAGGCTCCCCTTAATTCCATAATAATATCTATATAATATCTTTATATCACACCTTTCATAGTGGGCCACCATCACAAAGCACTTTACAGAGGTAGGCTGTGAACTGTGTCCACTTACAATAGGACATGGAGCACAAATAGGTTAAGTGACTTGCTGAGGGTCACACAGTGAGTTAGTCAGTGGCAGAGGTGGGATTTGAACTAGTGACCTTTCGGTTACAAGCACTGGACTTTAACCACTGGACCACACTGCCTCCTATCTGGAACTAGAGGGGTAGGTAATGGTAGAAATTAGACACTTAACAAAACAACATAAGAAAAACGAGAGCTCTGACATCATTTTTACTCAAGTCCAGAAAGCAACACGCCCAATGCATTTTATAGCAACAATTAAATGTGTTAACAATACGCTATTACTCACATCTCTGCTTTTATTATAAGGTAAATGTTACATTACTGAAAGAACTTTACACTGTACAGTGTTTACTATGGCAGGCTGTAAACGGTGTGGTTGCCGTTGTCCCCATGGTAACCTGCTGTTCCTAGCCCTTAAGTGGAGAGGGCTATGTGAGGCTCCCTCGGGCAGAAGCAGTACTAGTCTAAAATTCAAGGCTGACTGATAGTTCTCAACAGCTTTAGCACTGCCATTAAAACACAATGCAATCTGTCCGTGAAGCCTCTGCTCCTGAACCCTTAGTGGGGAACCAGTCAATAGCCCACGATGTTGCATGGGTGCAGTAGGACAATCCACGCCTTTCAAGTCTGCAGCCCGGGTTTGAATCCAGCTAAGGTGGTTTAAACTCGAGGTTCCAGTGGAGTCCAACACACTAACACTGCCGTCTCCTCTTGATACCGTGAGAGGCGCTGGACACTGCCATCTCTTCTGGATACTGTGAGAGGCTCTGGACACTGCCATCTCTTCTGGATACTGTGAGAGGCTCTGGACATGGCAGTCTCCTCTTGATACTGTGAGAGGCTCTGGACACTGTTGTCTCCTCTGGATTCTGTGAGAGGCTCTGGACACTGCTGTCTCCTCTGGATACTGTGAGAGGCTCTGGAAACTGCCGTCTCATCTGGATACTGTGAGAGGCTCTGGACACTGCCGTCTCTTCTGGATACTGTGAGAGGCTCTGGACATGGCAGTCTCCTCTTGATACTGTGAGAGGCTCTGGACACTGTTGTCTCCTCTGGATACTGTGAGAGGCTCTGGACACTGCTGTCTCCTCTGGATACTGTGAGAGGCTCTGGACACTGCCGTCTCCTCTGGATACTGTGAGAGGCTCTGGACACTGCCATCTCTTCTGGATACTGTGAGAGGCTCTGGACACTGCCATCTCCTCTGGATACTGTGAGAGGCTCTGGACACTGCTGTCTCCTCTGGATACTGTGAGAGGCTCTGGAAACTGCTGTCTCCTCTGGATACTGTGAGAGGCTCTGGACATGGCAGTCTCCTCTTGATACTGTGAGAGGTTCTGAACACTGCCGTCTCCTCTGGATACTGTGAGAGGCTCTGGACACTGTGGTCTCCTCTGGATACTGTGAGAGGCTCTGGAAACTGTCGTCTCCTCTGGATACTATGAGCGGCTCTGGACATTCCCATCTCTTCTGGATACTGTGAGGGGCTCTGGACATTGCTGTCTCCTCTGGATACTGTGACAGGCTCTGGACTGTGTGGCAGACAGGATGTTCACAACAAGGACTACAGGATGCTCATTCACTTGCAAAGCTGTGAGGGCAAGCTATGCTGGCATCATGCCTGTTACCAGAACCATAAATCCACAGAACTCTAATTTCCACTAACACTGCTTTCTACAATACCTTCATATCTAATGGGATTTTTGCACACAATACTATTGACTAAACACTTGAAAAAGACAGCAACTGTGTGTTATTGGGATGCTGCAAAGCTGCAGGTGCTCTTTAATGTTATATCCATCAGTGGCACCACCCAACAGAAAGGCAAGACCCTTCCCCTTGTTCGTCACTTGGGTTGTTTGCTTGCATTCACCTGGGTAACCACAGATATACTGGCCAAACCAACAAAAAAGACAGGGGGTCAGTTCCAAGCCACATCCTTTTTCATTTAAAAAATATTTAGTTTGGATGTGCAGTTAACAGAAAACATCTGGTTTTATACGGGTTGTTGCATATACTGGCCAACTACTGTAAGGAAAATGCCATAAAAGCAAGAGGATCTGAGGAAGAAAAGCCAAAAATAGCCAGTGAGGCTGAAATAACTATTTTAATAATTCCCTCAATATAAGGAAACAAGGGGGTCCCGAGTGGCGCATCCAGTAAAGGCACTCTGCCCGGAGTGCAGGATGTGCCCTATAGCTTGGGGATTGGTGGTCTGAATCCAAGCTATGCCACTGCCGACTGTGGATGGGAGTTCCCAGGGGACGGTGCACAATTGACCAAGCACTACCCATGTGGGGTAGGGGTTAGGTTAGCTGGGGAGTCCTGTGAAAAAAAACGCACAGCTGATGGCATTCGTTTCACTGGACGCAAGTGTGAGTGCTCGTCTTTGTCTCTCCCACGTTAGTTCAGGGGTTGCAGCGATGAACCAGGTTGAATAATAATCGGACATTCCAAATTGGGAGAAAATTGCTAAATGAATAAAAATAATTGTTAAAAAAAAAAAAAGATTGAAATATCTATCTAAATATATCTGAAATATAACATCTAAGCCATTTTGAAACTGACATACATTATTAGTTTTTTTTAATAAATGAAAAAACATTTAAAAAGGTGAAAAAAGAAACTTGCAGGAAAAAGTGTTCTTGAAAACTTAGTGGCATTGAAATCGACGCTTACCGGTAGTCTGCCAGGCTACACTTATCCCATAATGACACTTACTTGAATATTTACTTTCTAGTTCAGCAGGAGGGCCATTCCATGAGAATGGTTTGTTTGTTGCACTGTTTAAATCTGACCTTGACAAACACATGGAGTCAAAATGTTAATTTAATAACGTTTTATTTTTAGCACCACACAATAGATAATGGTTGGGTGTTTAAAGTTATGGATGAATTGTAGAAACTGAAATGATTGAAACAACCTTGACCTAAACATTATAACCTTGAGGTGTTTATGCTACTGTTGGTTATATTTTAAATTCCACTAGTGTCTGTTGGAAGAGGAAATCTTTTGGGTTTAAACTTAATTTAGAGTCCCAGAGAGCTTCACCAATCCACCCAACTGTATATGAGTTCTAAAGGAATCTGACAGACCAGGGGGTCTAAAGGATACATCAAATCTCTGAAACATGATGACAGGATCCAGGCCAACACTCCAGAGAATACAATCTCTATAAAACTTAATTAATAATTAACTCGGAAAGTGTGTGGTGGTTTAAGTGCTAATGATCTTACTCAAATCTGGCATGACAAGAACTTGTGCCTTTACCTAATTTAGGCGCAGCGACAAAACTTTCACTAAAAAATAACCTTCAGACAAGAATTATTCAGCACTGCCAGGCTCCAGGGTGTTCTGCATTCTAATGAGCTTGTGTTCAGTTCAGGAGCTGGAAGTCAATTTGCAGCAGACCCATTCTCCACTACCAGTGATCAACATACTTCTTACAATGCAATAACGCTCAACCTACCAACCCCAAACCATTAAACAACCCAAAACATACAGGGTCTGTAACTATTAGAATCCTTTAAAGAAATAGTGATAGCCAAGGTACTTCAAATCCATTCCCGCCATTTTCTTGTGTCTAAGATCTGTTGTTTTTTTTTTCTTTATTAGCTGGTTTCACAGAGCTTGATTAGCACTAATCTTGGCCATGTTTTAGAGGAGTTGAGCATAACCCGATCATTTAATTACGGTGAAAGTTTTCAATTTTGTACCTATTCTGTATATTATCAGGAGCTGTAAACACATTTTGTTAGTTTTGGTGACTTTTTTAAGGACATTGATGCATCATGGTAAAAAACAAAAAAGGCATCCTCCCAGCTATACTAATTCATAGCTCTACCTCTCTCATATCCCCTTCACACAGACAAGTTATGATGCTGCATTTTGGTCTGTGTTAATTGCCTATACCGTCACACAACTGTCATATTTTATGCACTCTCTGAACCACCTCGCGATGGCAATGAACCTTAATTACTGTGTGAAAAGCCATGCAGGCGTGGATTACCCTTGACTGCATATATACTGGACGTCTTGGGTATTTTTGTTGTTGCTGTTACACGCTTTCATTTTTTTCAAATACAATGGCTGATCAAGGTAGTAATTGAAGTCTAGAATAAGTTAAGGAATTGTTAACTTTACAGGCTGACGTGGAGATGAATTCACAAACAGAAAGGACGGAGCGTGACGTTGTGATTTATGGTCGAATCGCCATTGCCATGAAAACAATCTGTTGACTGACAGGTTTGAAACTTGTACTCCCATGATCCCGCTGGCTGTGTGAAAGGGTTATGACGGTATTATACCTGCATAGCTTGGGAAATTTCTTGTTGTGTGAATGGGTATTTTAAATATTTTTTTTTTTAAGTCTCTGAGACGGCTCAGTAGCTGCATCTGTGTGTGAAAGGGGCTTGACACTTTCTTTTCCACCCTCAGTCTGCTTTTCATTTACTGCTGGTTTATAAGCCTTGATAATATAAGTTTATAAGTCATTTTCCGATGCCCAGTTTCATTACATGGCACAAACCCTCCTCAGTATCTTATCTACAGGAAGAGAGATGAGCAACAAACAGCGGTGCTAAACCTTTTTAGTTTTAGATGACAATTATTGTCGATAACATTCATAACAATTTTTCAGTAAAATAAATAATGAAAACTAGAATTATTTATAATATCGCCGTAATCGACTGTTTCAACCCTAGCTCCTGTTAGTTAAATCTACTCTGAAACAGAGCATGTGAGCGGAGGGGAGCGGGACCAATTTGCTCGGAGCTGGAGTCGAGCAGATAAAGTGGCTGAACAGAGTGGGAGCAAGATCATCTCTGGCCCCGCTTCCACAATTTCCTGAGCAGTGCATGTGTTGTGTCTAATGAAGTACATTTGCAGATTAACGTTGATAGTCAGGATACATCACTTAAAATGTTTTTATGTTGTTACTGAAAATGACAAAATAATACAACAATAAATCACAGACTGAATTAGGTTTTATTTTGCGTTTTTTGTGGTTTGGTTTCATATAAAGCAGAGATTAACAAAGATGATTAAACTTTCTTTAATCTTGTCTTTAATTACTGTATTTGTTTTTAAATTTTAGATAATATATTTCAGTAATCAGTAAAGGGAGTCACTCTCTGTGTATGATACTGTGTCAATGTCAGTGTCACATACAGAGTGAGAGAGTCCCTCTCTTTACAGTTTACTGAAATTTACTGACATTGATATCCCCTCAGTGACACACAATAAAATGTGTAATAATCCAGGTTAAAAAAAAAAAAAACTAAAACGGAAGAGGAAGAGAGAAAAGCGTGAGAGACCACAATTAATTCAGCGCGAGATATACAAGCCAGGTAAATTCAGATTAGCCTTTAAAATGAAGTGGTAGAGGAGCGGGCTACAGAAATAAAAGCAGCGGACTGGGGAATTAAAAGTAGCGGAGCAGAGTGAACTGCGGAATTAAAAGCTGTGGAGTGGAGCGGATTCAAAAATGAGCGGGATTTTAGACCGCTCCATTCCACTCACATGCTCTGCTCTGAATGGATCAACCAGATTAATTCAGGATCTTCCCAAACAGTAAACAAGTCTTCAATGTACCACCTTGCCTAGGAGAGTTAAGTTTAGTGCAGGTGGCACGTTTATATTACTTTTTCTTAAATCAACCCCTCCCCGAGTGGTCCCTGGGGTAACAGGGATTTTGTATCAGAACATCCTGCAGGGTTCTTATACAAAGCTAAGCAAAGCTGATCTATGACCTTATACTTCAGACACATCGCTGTCACTTCTGTCAGCCTCTCTTCTCAGCACCACTCAGTCAGCTTTCCTCTACCTGCGTGAATACTACTTGGGAAAGAAACACTGGAAAGGAGAAAGTAGCACAGTAATGAAAGAAAACATTTCTTTACAATTGGCAGTTTCTACCCATGCAGATCAGCATGTTGTAAATTTGCCCATAGATTTAATTCAGTAAACAGTAAATCTATTACATGGACAGGTAGGATTCACAGAAAAAAGGTTAGAAATACTGTGTTGTAATAACTTCTCGTCTCGACTACAGAGTGATGTATGTCTGAAACAGGCAAGAGATTGAATTGCTAAACACGCTGCTTCTTGGAAACGTTAATTTGAGCCTTATTGGTATAGGGGTTGAGACACAACAATGGCTGCCTCTAAAGCAATTCTGCATGGATTCATGGCTTCATCTAATGAAAGAAATGTCTCTCTCCAGTTTAGACCCTGGACCAAGAAGGTACCGTCCAGTACTATAATACTAGACCACATTCCACTTAATAATAAGAGGGGAAGGAATTTTACAATCGTACTACCACTGATCCAATGTGTTTAATAGAAGGATGACAATGAGCGATTGGTCAGGAGGGTCTTCTATACCAAAAGTGCACAAATCTACAATGTGATGACTAACATTCTGATGGGCAGACTTCAATGCAGACCTCGTACATCCCTTCCCAGCTTCTCTGCAGAATTAGATACAGTAATCACTGAAGCCTGGTCATGACATTTCCCTTCAAAGCAGTTTAACCCTAAGCAGTCCATTTACTCAGCGCTTGTCAAGTGTGCCAGGTCCAATTTATTTTCACACGCGCCATTTAAAATAATTTTTTTTCAGAGAAAAACAGATTTAAAAGGCCCTGCATAGCAAAAGGAAATCAGTACTGCATCTCCAGCCAAGCCCCACCCCTTGTTCGCTGTATTTTTAACATACCTCTTTATAATCGTGCATACTGATAAATTCTCTCCTGATCACTCATTATATCACCAAACTCCACAATAATGCAATCCAAGTCATTATTTTATTACTAGAACATCTCAAAAAGCTCTACAAATGTCTGTGATATTCTTTGAGCTGTGGATGCAGAAGCAGCTATCTCCTTTGTTTGTGTCCGTGTTATCTCTGTGGTGCAGGGGTGTAGCTCAGATACGCCCATCTTCTTTTTTTTTTTGCTTCATTGGGCTCCTATCGGTCTCACTCAGCCATTAAAAGGTTTTCTCTGCTTTTTCCGGAGGAAAAACGACTAGAGACCTGTGCTTGATGTCCGTTTGATGATGTCGGACAGGGTTTGACATCAGACTGGAAAGGGAACATTGTAATGTTGGACCTGGTCCGACATAGGACCGCAAAGAGTTAAATACACTGTACACTGAAGCAGTGCTGTTCTGGCATTCCCTAAAGCAAATACAATGACTGACCACTGTGGCGACAAAACTGGGGAGGCCTGTAAAAATGTACACAATGTACAGCTATTTCATCACCACCTGTGGAGGTGCAGCATGTTGCTTTCAGGAATCTACTGGAATTTGACCTGGTCACCAGGGTTAACACCCTTGCTCTTCTTCAAAGGAGAGCTGTGGGATCTGTAATACCACAATGCTGACTCAAACATTGGTTGACAGCTCTGGCCCCGGAGGAAGAATGCTAAGCCAGCAATGCCAGTTCATCGTCCGAAGCCTCGAGTTTCTTCATAGGTACAGTATACCCTCTAAACCTAGGGTTATATATACAAGTATAAAAATGATTATGTGCTTTAAAAGTAGCTTGAACTGACAAGATCAGAATCAAAGTAGTACGACGGCAGGGAAAACACTTTATAAAATCTAATTTCCTGAACCAAAACATGTGCAGCATCCAGTTACATCCAAATATTGCTTTAAAGTAACATAACCTGTTGAAAAGTATTCATGTAACTAAGTCTGCCATTTTTTTTTTTTTAATACTGCAACACATTATGAAATACTGCATTTCTCTCCCATGTGGAATTGAGTCTTTAGATAGCTGTATTGAAGGTGCTGGAAATGACACAGCCTTTCAATACATTATTTTAATGAAAACCAGATGGACCTTAGCTGGATTAAAGTAAGACTCAAATGGAGCTGCAGGGAGTTTGTTCAATCATTTCATGGAACGCAGCTTTCCAGCAGGGTTCCTATTAAAACTGAAGCTTATTTTAGGATCCTTTCTTGCTGCTGTAGGAATATTCATGTGACACTTTTACTACTATTACTAAAAAAATTAATATTTTAAACTTGGGTACTTACATGGAAGCAGTGAAGGCTGATGGTGATAAATGATCTATTACCAATAGCCAGTGAAATATTTCTTTGCTGGGCCAGTAGCAGGTAAAGTAATTACTATACCGATCACCAGCAGTGATGAATCACGACCCTGGTTGGTGTTGTATTTCACTTGAAAGTACAAAACTGAGAAAGCAGACGCAGTAAGTCATCTACAGACATACAACTACAAGAAACCCAGAGAGGAACATGTGTCAAGTGAACTTTACCACTTTATTTCATCAATCGTATATATTCTGTATTTCCAGCAGTGTGTTGCTTGCCACATACGTCTATAACACAACTGCTGCAATAGAGATGGGGTTTTATAGCAAATCACTTATTTTTCTTTTTTACCTCGTGAACCAATTGCCAAAATATGGTTTCCTGTAAAATGTTCCAACATGAGGGAAAAAAAGGCAATAAGCACTTAAATTTGTAGTGGGACACAACTATAAGCTTTGTTAATCTCAACCAAGATCTTCTCTACAGACAACTAGGGATTCAAGTCAGTCATGATTCTGAACTCTTTCAGCTGATTTTGATGTCCAATCAGTTTTCGGTACAACTGAAAAGAAAGTTTAAAACCGAAATGAAAGCCGGATTGAATTTGTGGAGACAAAGGAACGGGTCATGCCATTATACACATGTCATTTTTTTAACTGTGATAAAACAAAACTCAATACAATGTTATTTCACCACTATTCAAATCAAAATTCAAATAATTTCCTCAACATGTTGTTTTCAAAGAGACCAGATGTTTGACAGCATTTTAATAAAGTTTCTGATGAGGAAACGCTTCTAATCTAAAATGTCAACTAAGCCTGCCACCAGCACCAGAAAACACATGTAAAGTTCTCGTTCAGTACGCTGGTTTATTATGATAGCCCATTACTAGAATACATATGACTCTATGGATAAGGCCCTTACACTCAATATGTCAACAAAGTTTATATTATTTTAGTACTTTTGCATTTAGCTGCTTTAATCAGTTTGGCTTCATTATTTATTTATTTTTTTTCTTAGGTCTACACAAAGTAATTTAACAGACCCAACAGACTCAGCAACTTTTTTTTTTTAAACTTCCAGCTTCAGATCTCCACTTCTTTCTCTGAATTTATTTAAACAAAGGTTTCAGGCAATTCTCGTCATAACTTTTGATTTATGTTATAGCATTAAAGCATGTTAATATGAACCGTCTACATGCAGCAAAGTGTGCGATGAGCTCCCAAGAATGCCTATGGCTTAGTGATGAAACTTCCAGCGGTTTATCAGTTCGGTTTGGTTTTTCTTTTGTTGGTATTGTTGGGTTTGCAATTTTATGAAAATGTCATAACTGCTTCATCCCTACATACAACCCTTTTATTGTACATGTTATCCAAGATAACTTACAACAACATCTCACCTGAAAGATGGAGCACAAGGAGGTTAAGTGAGTCAGTTGGGATTTGAACAAGCCCTCTTCTTTAACCATTGGACCACACAGCCTCAGCCAGCCACACTTCCAAATACAGAAGGAGTGCTTAACTAAAGAACAGCAGTCTCACTCGCAAACACCAGCAGAGCTTGCTGCCAAATTGTATTTTTGATTTAATAGGTAATTGTTTCAAGCACAGCTATTAGAGATAAGAGCTTGAAAAACAATTCTGACAACTACATCAGTGTGTACAAACTTGCATCTCAAAATTGTTTTACAGCATGTGCTATTTAACAATAATACTCTCACCAACACGCTTCTAAAGCAATTCTACATAGGCTGAGCTAATGAAAACCATGTACTTTAATACAGGGATGAAAATGAGCGATTGGTCAGAAGGTGCTTCTATACCAAGAGTGCACAAATCTTATCCTTCATCCAAAAATGTTAGTAAAACACGTTAGTATCTTTCAAAGCCATCCTCTAATAGGCCATTTTTCCATTCCTCTGAAGACCTGTATAAACACAGAGGAAACCTATGGCTTGAGGGATTCCAAAAAAAAAAAAAAAAAAAAAAAATGCAAACCCTTAAACAGTTTCCATTTCTTTAACAGTGGAGGATTACAGGCGTTTGTTATGGAGTTGACACAAACAGTAACCTTAGAGGATAGTGCAGAATTCCTCTGCGCTGTGTTTACTCAGCTGAAACCTGGAACTCATATCCACAGCAGAGGAATTTACTGGGATGCATCGTCAGGACATGATACTAGAGATCTTCTGTTGCCTCTGGACATGTTTTCTAATTAGCACTGCTAGGAGACGACAACAATAGCAAAAAAGAATCATTGTAGACTTGTTTAAAGTGAATAGGATCTGTATGCATGTTTCACAGAACCCCCTTTTACTTCCGTTCTGAGCAAGTCTCATCATTACGCTCATGGAATGCTTAGACTTTTGGCTGCCGTTTGAACATTAAAATGATATGTTACTATCCACCAACACAGTGTCTCCAGCTCAGTTAAACCACACATACATACATACTGCACTTTCTACCTAACTTTTTGTTGACAGGCTCCAACATGAGTACAGTGCCCCACTCTATACAGTTTCACAATGGAAAGTCAAAAACTGTTTTAAATCTTAAACCCAAGAATGAATTTTGAAGATCATGACTTGCAAACTTTAAATATTCCCTTTAATGTCAGTGGTGGGGACAGCCCATGTTGTGGTGGGTAGAACACATTGACGACTTATGCAATTATGCAATTAAAATAGATTGCTCTAATAAAAGCCCTTTTCAAAAAGAAAGTTGAAAATGAGTCATAGCATGTGCCTGACTGGACTCATACAGTATTCATTTGTACAGGAGGAATACAGCTAAGCAAAGTCGAAAGCTACAGTCTTATCCTTTTGTGAATGCGTGATTTCCACACCCATCCTAAACAATAATGTATTCTTATCCAAGCACTCTTCATACTAAGTCAGGAAATCGGTCACTTTATTTAACACCCTTTTTCCATAAAGTGATCAAGTTGACAGTAGAAGGGCCGACCTGTCCCAACCTCTGGGGATCTCTGGGTGAGACGATGCATGTTACAGCCAGCTTGTTTGTTCACAGGGTGCATCTTTTACAGTCGGTCCTCCTCTAGTTTTTAATCAGTTGTGAGTATATAAACATGGTATCAGTTTCCTGAATACAGATACTGGGCTCATTAATAAGCCATTCCACAGCCAGTAACCATGGAACCCATGCTAGAACCAGTTGCTCTCTCTCATTCCAGGTCTGGTTTAAGATCTTTCCAACCCCTTCTCCAAAGAACATGCAAATCCCATCTCTTCCGGGTCATGAGATATGTAATGGCCTTTGACACTCTTTCAACACTGCAGCCATGTTCCCAGGAAGCAGCTCTCCTATTAGACTGCCCACGACTTTCAGTACTAAATAGAAATGTTATAAAATGTAATTTGTGCTTCTATAACATGAAAACAATTCCAGTAAATCAATGACGTTCCTAAAAAAGGTTGTTTCTTCCCTACTATTTTCCTAATGCACCAATGCTACAGTATAGTTCTATTTAGCTACAAACTACAAAAGACCTCCTAAATCTCCTCTCACTAAACCTCCTGCAACATCTTATATCAAAATCGAAAAAACTGGTATTTTAAACAGAAGTATGTTGGCAGAGTCATTTAAGAACATGAAAACAAAACTGTTTTTTAACAATGCAACCAATTTCAATTGCCATCAAGGTACAAGTGAACCCAAACATTGCAATACAAAGAGTAACAAGATAAAAACCAAAAGAAAAAACTCCCCAGACTGTTGAACATGCTTTTATCTGCACACCTGTACAGACAATGTTTGATGAGGTCTGATGGGCTGCTATATGCTTGTTTTATTTCAAAAGAAATAAGTTTGATCAAATCTTTTGTTTTTCTTTTTGATCAGTACAAACTGGCAGCAAAACAAAAAGAAACTCAAAAGAGATAAAAGAATGCAACTATCTTTCAGAACGAATTAGGGTTGAATGAACCTGTTTGAATGTAGGCCTCTGGAACTATCTTGACGAAAACATGCATATTTCTTTTAAAGTGCAGTGCATGTATCTTTGTCTTTATTATTTAGGACGTGATTTAGGATTATTTAGCAATTTTGTTTTGAGATGTTCATTCACTTACTGCGCATATATTCCACACTATTAGGACTGCTGTGATGTTGGAAAATATTCTCACTGGCCATGATTGTTAGAGTCAAAATAATTGTAGGGAATACTGAAGTAAAAATCAAAGCCTGGCTGAAACTGTGAGTGCTGTAAACAATGGTTTGTGGGTCTCATAAAGTCAGCAAACTTTAGTTAAAATAATTATATTTCTAAGAAATGTTCTTCTCCAGTATAACTGGAACTTTGGCATTATCTCCAATTTGCCTTTGGAACATACACTAGACAAGCTTGTTTTTATAGATAACAAATCGAAACAGAAACTGTGGTCTCCAGGGCACTTCTATGAAAATAGAAAGAAATGAATAAACAGATACATAAAAAGCAGACCTTGTAATTAGGAGTAAGCAGTGCAAAAAATAAAAAAATAAAAAACACATACCTGTAGTAATGAAAAACGTGTGAGAAAATCTTGTAGTTGAAACATGGTGTGCCTGGTGTGGGGTCTGTTCTCCTGGTATACCATGGTGTGGGGCGTGTTCTCCTGGTATACCCTGGTGTGGGGCATGTTCTCCTGGTATACCCTGGTGTGGGACGTGTTCTCCTGGTATACCCTGGTGAGGGGTCTGTTCTCCTGGTATACCATGGTGTGGGGCGTGTTCTCCTGGTATACCCTGGTGTGGGGCGTGTTCTCCTGGTATACCCTGGTGTGGGGCGTGTTCTCCTGGTATACCCTGGTGTGGGGCGTGTTCTCCTGGTATACCCTGGTGTGGGGCGTGTTCTCCTGGTATACCCTGGTGTGGGGCGTGTTCTCCTGGTATACCCTGGTGTGGGGCATGTTCACCTGGTATACCCTGGTGTGGGGCGTGTTCTCCTGGTATACCCTGGTGTGGGGCGTGTTCTCCTGGTATACCCTGGTGTGGGGCGTGTTCTCCTGGTATACCCTGGTGTGGGGCATGTTCTCCTGGTATACCCTGGTGTGGGGCATGTTCTCCTGGTATACCCTGGTGAGGGGCCTGTTCTCCTGGTATACCCTGGTGTGGGGCATATTCTCCCAGTATATCAAGTCTATTCTATTGCAAAACAGTGTCCACCACTTTATTTAGTAAGAAAAACAGTTCAAGTACAGTAACAAAGCTAATAAATGAATATTCTGTAGGTGATGGTCAGTGTGTCTCAGTTTAGTTTAATCATTTAATCATTTAGAAAATGGCTAAAAGTTAAGTAGCATTAACCTTTTGCGGTCCATTTATTCGGCGCTTGTCAGGCGCATCAGGTCCAATTTATTTTCACACATGCTGTTAATTTTACACACACTGTTTAAAGTATACATTTTTTCAGAGTAAAACAGGTTTAAAAGGCATTGAATCGCAAAAGGACACCCAGTACTCCAGCCAAGCCCCACCCCTCGTTTGCTGTATTTTTCACATACCTCTTTATAGACATGCATACTGATAAATCAGCTATCTCATTTGTTATGTCCGTGTTATCTTTGTAGAGCATGGAGTTATGAGATACTCCCTTTGTTTTTTTTTCAGTTTCATTCGGCTCCTATCGGTCTCACTCAGCCCTGTGTGCTTTTCGTGTGCTGTCGGGATATGTGAAAAAGTAAGTGAACCTCTGGTTTTATCAGCTCAATTAAGGGGATTATTAGAATTAGGTGTTTAAATAATTAGGTAGATCTTCAAGGATGTGTTTGGGAGGCCCCATCCTATATAAAGATCAGAAACTTTGTGAGTTTGGTCTTCACCATACAGGTGTGTGGAAACACATCATGCCACGATCAAAAGAAATCTCTGAGGACCTCAGAAAAACAGTTATTGATGCTCATCAGTCTAAAAGGGTTACAAAACCATTTCTAAGGATTTGGGGCTCCACCAATCCACTGTCAGACAAATAGTCTACAAATGGAGAAAGTTCAAGTCCACAGTCACTCTACCCAGGAGCGGTCATCCTACCAAAATCTCTCCAAGAAAAACACAGAAAGTCACAAAGAACCCCAGAGTAACATCCAAGGATCTGCAGGCCACTCTGGCCTTGGCTAATGTGAGTGTTCATGACTGTCTGAAAAAGACTGAACAAGAATGGTGTTCATGGAAGGATAGCCAGGAGTAAACCACTGCTCTCTAAAAAGAACGTTGCTGCCCATCTGAAGTTCATCTAAGACTACATAGATGATCTACAAGACTTCTTAAACATACAAGTAGATCTACAAAAGAATGGCAGCAGAAGAAGAAATTTTGTGTTCTAGAATGGCCCAGTCAAAGTCCGGACCTAAACCCCATCGACATATTGTGGCAGGACCTGAAGCGAGCTATCCATGCAAGGAAGCCCTCAAACATCACCGAGTTGAAGCAGTTCTGTAAGGAGGAATGGGCCAAAATTCCTCAAAAACAATGTGAGAGACTGACCAGTTACAAGAAACGCTAAGTTGAAGTCATTGCAGCTCAAGTGGGTGCCACCAGTTACTGAATGAAGGTTCACATAATTTTTCACACATAGATATTGAATTTTGAATCATTTGTGGATAAATAAATGTTGAACAAGTATCATGTTTTGTGTCATTTGTTTAATCAGGTTATCTTTATCTATTATTGGGACTTAGATTAAGATCTAATAACATTTTAGGTTTGAAATATGTGAAATATGTGAAAATCCTATGGGGTTCACAAACCTTTTCTCAGCACTGTATGCTTCACCATACTTTCTCTGCACTTTGCTGATTTTATAAGGGTTGTATTGAATATTCAACAGATCTTAGGGGCTGTGACTCCAGATCCTGCCACAGTTTATATAAATATATAGGGCATCGAGGTTATGGAAATCAAACGTACAACAGTCAAAGTGAATCTCTTAAAGTTATGTAGCGGGGTTCCAAAAAATATAGTGCTACACATCCCTTGGTGTTGCTACAACTGTTTAAGTAACGTAGCTGTCATTTTTCTTTTCACGTTAACATCCTTACAACTTTTTACACTTAAACTTTAAAGTTTGCTTCAAAGCTCTTTTCAAAATGTCCATTTTCACTTTTAATTTCTGGTTTTGAATAAGCATGTGCAAATAATGCCTGAGGGGAAATATCATTACTCATGTGACTAGAAAAAATTGCCTCGATACAGTTGCCCTGTGCATTAATGATTCAGACAATTGCTTGCACAATTAATGATGAAGGTTCAGGTGATGAAGAGTTCAGCGGTTTCGGATCAGATGACACAGACTCCGCAGTCTGATTGATGACATTTTTTAGACACTGCAGGAGCTTGTAACATGTATTTTTTGTATTGAACACTTTAATGTTGCAGTGCTACTTTAGATGCCTCGTTCACATATTATTTCATGTTGTGTTTTCACACTGGACACTCCAATTTCCTTCTTACAGATATTATGTAAAGTCATTTATTTTAGTGGACGGAAAATTTCATGTGTTTATATATTTTTTAAATGTAGCCAGTTTTATTATAGTGTTTTTCACCTACAAATTTGGTTTTTCATGATGCGCTTTTGCACTGCACACTGTAGCTTTAAAGTGTAATGTTTGTTTTGATAAAATATTTGAAATGAAAAAACAGTGGACATACTGCAGCAACTTTGAACTTTATACCCCCTGGGCACTGACTCGGCAGAATCCAGTAAATGTAAATAAACAGATTTTTAAAAATCCATTAAATTAAATTTAATTAGATAAAAATGATGTCTTTAAACTGCTGCACAAGTACTTTTAAAAACAAGTGTTTAATAAAAATACCACAAAAGATGCCACTGGTGAACTTTTGCCCCTGCAAATGGCTGTCTCCACAGCAACTGTTAAGCCAGAGGAATGTGGCCTCCTCCCTGAGGAGGGCAGTGGTGGAGCAGGGCCAGGATTTCTGTGCCAGACCTGAGACAGGGGGCCATGGCACAGAGCCAGCTAATAAATAATGTACTAACAAGGGCTCTGCTCAGGAGCAACACAATGCAGACCTCTACAGGTGAACAGTATCTCGATGTTTATAGAGGACGTGGCACTGGGACACAACGGGACCGTTGTCACCAGTCATTTGTAAAAGGAAACTGTGTGCATGCTGTACTGTATGCATAGCAGCTTCTGAAGGGGTAAAACCACAACCCATTTAGAATTACAGATAATGTATCGTTTTTAAAAGCCATCTAAAATATGTTATAATTATTTAGCTTTTTTAAAAGGACTTGTTATTGTTTTAACGTTGTATAATGAAAATATTAAAAACTTTTTACCGTCAATTGCTTTTATATTACACATCATAAAAGGTCTATAGAAATTAAATGTTTTTTTTTGTTTTGTTTTTCTTAGAGATTGTTGGTCAAGTTCTGAGGTGCTTCCAACTGGGAATATACTACATGCTATCCACTAGGAGGCTCGTGTAACACCTTAAACAGTACATTTAACCCTTTGCATCACAACAGAACCTTTTGAGAACAGCTATTTATATTTCTCTTTGTATTCCAGATATTGTTTTAAACAATGTAATCAACAGAATTAATACTTGTGGGGGAGTTACTTTGCTCTTGTCCAGATATTGAAGGCCCAGGCTGATGAGAAGTTTGCTGATTTAGTTCAGGCCTGGTGCCCACTTCTTTTTGTAGGTCTGATGTTTTTGTGTTGTACAAACAGTCAGAATCATCTTAGATTGTCTCAGATTGCTTTGGTGGGCAGATAAATGAACTTATATTACTAGTTACTGATGCTCTTTTCATTTTTTGACGTCATAAAACTAGTACAGAAAAATAAAACCAAACACGAAATTCAACTGAAGTGTATTAGTAGGATTTGATTGTAAGATTTCCAACACACATCAGTAATGCATAAAATATGCAGGTACAGTGACCCTGGCGGATTGCTTCCAGAGAATAAGAAATGACCTGAGGTGAAACATACTTGCGCTATGTATAGAGATAAAGTCAAAGTGTTTTTGTTCGAACCTAAAGAGATCCAAGTAGGGTGTATTGTAGAAGTATAACCATCAGTTTTTTTTTTCTCACCGGTATGCATACCGCCCCACTTTAACCACTGTTTCCAGTGCGGCAGATATTAGTAATCCCAGGCTAGGATTCGATATGGGCAAAATTCTCTAACCTGTTCACTTCAAATGGTATAAGCACAACAGCAATTGGTAGGCCGGTGACTGGTATGAGTTGGTATGGTATGACCACACATTCTACTGGAACACATGTTCTACTGGAACCACAGGTTCTAGTGGAATGTATGTTCTACTGGAACCACACATTCTACTGGAACGCATGTTCTACTGGAACCACACATTCTACTGGAACGCATGTTCTACTGGAACCACACGTTCTAAAGGAACCAAACATTCTAAAGGAACCACACATTTTCCATAAACACCCAGTATAGGGTCTAATAAATAGCTGCAAACCATAATACAACTGGAGAGTCTGCCTCTCAGGTATTTGAGAAAATAAAAAGCAGAAATACACATTTTTCATCTGAGAAAGTAGAATACTTGTTGATGCACTTCTTCATTTATAAGAAACCTTCTTGCTAGGTGAATGATTAACAGATCCTGTGACCATACAAAAATAGATAGGATAACATGTTGTAGCATTACAATAGTGTAAAATTATTATTTTGTTGTTTGTGACAACTGTGCAGTTTTTGTAAAGCTGTATATTTATTCACACACAGTCACTTCAGCCACTTTTTTGGACACTGTAGACTGGCTTATACACCAGTTGTCTCCGATGGATTTTTGAAATGGAGAATATTTTATGCTAAAATAAAAAATAAAAAAATAAATAAACGCTGAAACAAATATATATAGACATTTATGTATTTCTACATATCTGTATGTTTGTATTTTCCATTTTGGCACATATCCTCCACACTTTGAAAGCACCCCATAGTATCTTAGAAGCGCAGTGGTTAATTTCACTGCCACAGGAACATCAAAGCTGCACATTGTGGCGCACTCCAAATCCTCTGATAACTCCTCACTTAAATCCAATACCGCTTGTAGATTTAGTTGAGAGCGACTAATAATCTGATCATCTGTTAGGTCCAAAAAATGAAGATGGGGTTTGTATAATCTAGTAAAAAGACACTTCCCCCTCGTCATTATTCTCCTTTTCTCTATCTGCACGGCAGCCACTTCGAAAAAAAAAAAACTGCCATTCTCACTTTCAAAAGGGTAGTATATTGTCCATCTTTTAAACAATAGCAACTAAAGTTACACCAAGTAGAAGCTGCAGGGGTATGTCAGCTAATTTAACTAGCCGTGAATAACTTAAAATAGACAGACGACTAAATTCCATGAAGCATCTAAATGTACAGGTTTGAAAATCACACACACACACACAAGCCACCCATTTAAACAACTAAAAAGATTTATGCACGCTTAACCCCTTAGTCACGTATGAAAATAGGACCCTACATGTCAAACTTATAATATTGCTACAAACTAATGAAAGCGCAGTAATCCTAGATCACATTTGTGTTTAGTCCATAGGCACAATTACCACCTGCTTAGTGCTTGATAAGCAAGTACATCGGTCTCATATGTCCAGCCCAGAATCCTACAAAACATACTTGTATCTCTGTATAATCCTGAGAAATAAAACTACAGATTAATGTTTTACATGTAGCTTGTTACCCCTCCCAACCACCCAGTGTACTGGGCTACAGTCCTATGCATATGCATCATATCTGTGTGTACGTGACCCCATTACCACCGTCTAGTTTCTGTTTCCCATATGCTAATCTGACTGCCATCTGTACTGTTCCTAATTCACTGACGTGGGCAGCTTGTGAAGCCAGATGTCAAGGGCTTGGAGGGCAACTAATAAATATGTACAACATCGCACACACATGCAAGGCCATGGCAACAAATTAAAGCAGTCATGACATTCAACAAAGGAATAATCTGCAATGCCATTCAGATGTTGGTAGTTATCTCCTCAGAAATGTACTGTACACATGGAGTTTGTGTTGCTATGTTACCATTTGCGTGTGTTGCATTGTACATGGCTTTAAAGAGATCAGGTGTAAAAACAACCTTAATGTGCAACAGCCCCATGACAAAGGTTTATTTGTAAACTGAAAAATGGTTAAATTTTAAAATCACCTCTTTAAAATCATCTTCTTCAGGCCAAACATGAACATTAAAACAGAGAACTAGCTCTTAAAAACAAAAAAAAAACCCTATAAATCCCTTAATGTTTTAAAATATTACTTCAATACATTGCACAGTAACAAAGTAAAAGCATAGCCAAGTGTGCCCTGTAGTAAAGCTTTGTTAAGCTTGGTAAAGCAGACAAGCATAATAAACCAGATCTAAATTCACATTGTTCCCTGGTTAATACAAGAAGCACTGAAACCAGCGAATTTGCCATATTTTGAGAGGGTGTTACAGGTACAGTAATAGTGCCACATCTAAACTGGTTATTTCAACTGGTTAGTGCACACCGGAAACAATGTGAGGTCGACTGAGGAACCATTACTTATACACATGAAGGGAATGTGGTCATCTACTGAACTATCCCACACAAAATGACTTCTTGTGCCATAAAACTAGTAATAAACAATGAGCTGAGCACCGAGCCCCCTCATTTAACATCCTGGTTCTGAATTACAGAAATGTACCATTCCCCGAAATAAGCTTATCAAACTACTAGCAATCCAAATGCTTTTCGGTGATCAACGATCGATGATTTTCATTCATGCACACATATGTAAATATGCCTTTAACCTGTTTTAATACTATGTGTGTTGTGTAATTCTAGATTGGCATTTCTGATAAGATCATTGCTTAACATTTGTGAAATTCATATACCTGTGTAGAAGAAGGAATTGGGTATTAAAAGACCATTCTCTGAAGAGACAAGCGGCGCCAGCCAAACAATTAAAGAATTTCAACACTTCAACTGCAAAATACAAAACAAAGAGGGGAATGGAAATCCTCTGATCTGCAGTGGCAGTAGAGAAAGGCAGGAGGGTATCAAGCACACTAGTAACAGGCATCTACGTGCAGATATAGTGCAGTCCAGACTGCCTGCCTTCCAGGAATACACTGTTTACATTCCTACTCACATCGTGCATGCCCACACAGACCAGAGAATGCAAACTCCAGCCGCTATTATATATAGAACCGACTACAGCCTTACACTACCCGACAACTACATCTCAATATCAGTTTGTATATAGTTTGATAAAGTTAAAAATGCAGCAGGCACCTACAAATGCATCTGAATTCTTTAGAGCGAGAGCTCTAAAGAATTCAAATGGTGGTGGTTGGCAGGGATGGGGTTAATTCCTCCCTGCCAAAAAGATGTGAGAATGTGGCTGGAGCATTAATTAGATAATCATTAATTATTGATTAATTAGGCTCACTAATTAGTTTGGTGAGTCAACCTGTGTTATTTTTGTTTACTAAAGTGTGCTTTATAGTGCTTGTACTGGCTTCTGAGTCTGTCTCGCCACTACCCTGTCACATGTGGTGGCAGCAGTGGAATAAAAAAAAAACTTCCAAGACTCAGAGCAGGTACCTGCACCGTCTAGGGCTGCCATGTCTGCAACGCTAAGCCTACCGAGCGTGCACCACCTAGAGCTGCTGATCCTACACAGCCTTGGGCTACCGAGCCTGCACAACCTGGGGCTACCAAGGCTGCTCAATCTGGGGCTACCGAGCCTGCACTACCTAGGGCTGCACCTCCACCATCACCTGGGGAGGCCTGTCTACCGTCGCCTTGGGTCGCCAGCTTGCCTTTGCAGCCAGGAGTCCTGCTGTTGCTGCCTCCGCAGCCAGGAGGTTGGTTCCCATCATCTGGGGGTCCTTTTCGGCTGGGCTCTGGGGAGTTGTTGCGGTCGCATGTAGCCCCATGGTTGTCTCTGTTCTTGTTGCAGGACTCTATCCAGGACTTTTGGGAATTTAAGGGGGGAGATGGCTTTGGAATGGCCTTGTGTGCGTTGCACAAGGGGAGGGATATGTGGCAGAGAGAGAGCTCTGCCCATGTATATTTACTAGTGTTTGGGGGTGGTTGGCAGGGATGGGATTAATTCCTCTCTGCCAAAAACAGAATGTGGCTGGAACCTTAACAGATAATCACTAATTACTGATTAATTAGGCTCCAGCCACATCCCATAGAAGGAGAACCCAGGGCTCCATTTGGGTAGAGGAGTTTGGTGAGTGAACCTGTGTTATTTCTGTTTCTTTAAGTGCACTTTAGCACTTGTACTGCAAGTTCGTGGCTTCTGAACCTCTCTCTTGCCGCTACCCTGTCACAGACAGGTACAGCAATGGAGTGTCAATCTCTTTTTAGCAATTAGCAACATTATTACTGCCTTACTTTTTGTTAGGCTGAAGATGATCTTTGTGAATTGCGGGTTTACTTTCATGAGGATAATGCAGATTTTTTTTTTTTTAAATGCAGCACTTTGTAGTATGCTGTGGTGTTTCTGATAAAGGACACGTGGTGTGTTTGTTACAGTCTACAAAAGATGCACCACAAGGCCTATTATGCCCAGGATGTGTGTTACACAAGGGTGTGCGTTATATATTTAAAAGACTACTGTATATCGTGTACAAAAGTTTGTCTGAGGGGAGAGGTATCAAAAAACAAATAATTTTAAAAAGTATTCTGCAATGCATATAGATTGGTTTCCACCCAAATACACTTTATTCATAGTACAGAAATGACACAAGGCCATTGAAAAGGTAAACTGCCATTTTAATAACTATTTAAAACAAAAGCTTTGAAGAATATGAGGAATGTCGTGTAAAAAGTCATTT